>NC_040036.1:27372390-27450722 GCF_003713205.1 Coffea eugenioides | reverse complement strand
TCCTTGTATCATTCTTGTAACAGAATGACAGACGGTTCAATTAATAGCTTATCCATGGCCAAGTGTTTGGTACAAATTACACGAGATAATGCAAAACTGAGCTCTCATGTTTACATGTCTGATGACTGCTTAGCAATAAGACAATGATAATGAACTCTTCAAATCCTAAATGCAGCAATTGTAAGTGAGATACACCACAATGGGACTAAATTAATTCACCATGCTTATGCCAGAAACCACTTAAAATTTGCTCATTCTAGTGGGAAGGTCAAGCCGCTCCAAATTAAACTTCCATGGCAGATTCTCAAAAAAATTCCACAATTGGACCATTGTTTTGTCCATAACTTAAGAGAGAGAGAGAGAGAGGGGATAAGGTAAAGATTTTGAAATGATACTTACCTCTTATCCACAAGGTCAGTTTTATTTCCAACAAGGACAATGATGACATCACTGCCTCTCTCAGTGCGAACCTCCTCAATCCACTTTGAAGTGTTCAGGAAGGACTGTCTGCCTAAACCCCCAAAACAGCCAAAACAGTTAGATAACATGACACAATGCAACAACAGTATACATATCTGCCAAAAACAATTTGACATAGGCGGTTTGGATTAAAAGTAAAGTGAATGAATAACCCATGTGCTTGGTAAAATTATTTTCCCATAATATTTGATTTGACATCAGGCTACCAATAAAGAAAAAGGAGCTCCAAATCTCTATAATCAACCCTTCTGTGCTAAAATCTAACACACAGCAATGTATTAAGCTCAGACAGCTAAAAAGTAAAACAAAAGAAAAGGCATACTTGCAACATCAAACACAATCACAGCAACTGAAGAGTCCCTAATATAGCTTGGAATGAGACTCCTAAATCTCTCTTGTCCAGCAGTATCCCTACACAAACATACAAGAAGAGATAACCCTTCAATTAGCAATTCAGTAAATGTTGGGGAAATAAAAAAGTCATTCCACTAGTCTTACTTTCAAACAGCACATAGCTCAAAATGAATTTCTCTAACCTTAAGCAAGTGAGTTTCAAATTGTATTTAATTACTATGCAGTATAAAAATGCAAATCCCCCCCCCCCAAACACACACACACACACAACTTGCACCAAAATTGCTGACCCTTTTTGAGTTGACAATGAAATTTTTCCAATATCCTTAGCACAATCCAGAAATTGCAGACAACCACTCTACGCACCAACCAAAATTTGACATGCAAATCATGAAAATTAGTATGAAACTAAGATGAAAAGTGTTATCTCAAAGCTTCACCACCCTTCCTTAGTACGTGAACAATTATTACCAGGAATTTATTACATTAGCAGAGCAAGAATGACAAAGCAACAGAACCATACTAATTTCATACAATTGCACACATGTGCAGGGTTTTTCCCCCTTCTCTCAGTTAAAACCACTTACCAGAGCTGCAGTCGAACAGTTCGATCTTCAAGATACATTGTCTTAGACAGAAAATCAATGCCAATTGTAGCCTGAATAGATATTTAAGATACAAATAAGAACCCATTTTAGAAATTTCAGGTTTGGAGGAAAGAATGTGAAACAGAATGAAGACTTCTATTTTAAGCAGAAATAGCAGACTTCAGATTGTGATTAAAAAGGCATTTCTATAACTTCTTCATGAGCTCAATACAATGGCAACCAAAAAATGCTTTCAAAAGAAAACTTGCGAGTAGGTAAATATCAAAATAACAAAGCAATAAAAGTATTGAATATCTAAAAGTTACTGTCTTCACAACTTAGTTCAAGGTAAGGGAACACTTTCTGAAGGGCTACATGGATACAAAGACTTGCCGAAAACAAAGCAAAAGATAAAGAGGAAGGTTCACAAGAATAAACTATACCAAAGTTATTTTAGAAAGTCCTACAACCGTAGGAGGTTATTTCCCGCCCACAAACGACCCCCCCCCCGGGGGGCCTGGGGTGAGAGCTCAAACTACGCCACTGCAGAGAATGTCTCTGCCCTTAGTGTGCAATTAGGCGGTCTGTGGACTTTTGTTGCTCTTTTCTTTTATCTACTCAACCTACGAAACATTGAGTTGCTATACTATTTTTTAAGAGTTTAAGTGATGGAACTTGCTATGACATGCAAATACAAGCCACCAAAATTTACAATCTCAAGTAGCCAAGACTTGTTGAGAGTCTATCTTGATAAAGGTGTACACAAATTAGCATTCTGTATTTTGGATGTAACATGCTTTTCAATTCATACTTGGTCCCACATTCCTAGCTCCACGTAAAATTCTTGGTAACAAAAGGTATGCCATGGCTTCAGATGTTAGGTGATCTCCTAATTCCTAGCTTTACATCAACTTACATCAGAAAAGCACAAAAATGCTTTTACAACCCCATGAGTTTGAAAAAAAGGAGCAAAATAAAAATGATAAGAAATGAATGAAACCTATAAACAAGGTTGACAGCACCAGTCAGAATGTGCAGTCCAAATATTGTACAGCAAGAAAATGGCACCACAAAACAGAAGGGCAAAAAGGAACCAGGGAAGCACTGCCGAAAATAGTAATGAAGAGTCTAATAAGAACAAAGGTTATCACAACGTGCAGATGATGAATAAAAAGAAAATCAACTGCAATAATAAGAAGACAATGCATGGTGTTCACAAACTCGTACAAGCCTGACTCCATGCAGTCTCACAATAGACAGATAGCCGAAAACTGAAATGTTTGACACAAGCAGGCAAAGAATGGATATGTTGTATCTATGTCAAAAACTATTCCATAGCAGCCCCAAACCTGATAAAGTAAAGTCAGCATAAATAATTAATCTAATACAACCAGTGTAACTGCAATTGTGCAAATCTTCAATTCAAGCATAACTGCTCAAGTGCTTGTTAGACTATCTCATCAGGCCTCCTCAAAAAAATCCAAAGAGTGTAACAGAGTGCCAATTCATATCGTAGTAATGATTGTTGCCATTGAAATCCTGAATCACACATCTAACAGCTTTGAAGACTAAGAAAGTACGACCAAAATTATGATATTACTTCAAGACCACTTCTACCTACAAGATTATCGAAATTCCAGTAGACTTGGCAATTCATGCATTATATTTTAGCAGTCGGATCCGATAAAGTTCTAATAATCTAACAAAAAAACATAATATAACTAAACCAGATCACGTATAAAGCTAATAAAACACGAGATCATCACTTTAATCATCAATTCCTGAAGTAAAAGAAAACCTTAACCAAGACAAAATATAATGCACTGCTTAAATCAGATCCAAAGAAAAAATTGATATACATGATAAGTCAGTTATTTAGGGAGAAAATAATTAGTACCTGATAGGTGTTATCGAACTTATCGTACATGAATCGAGTGATAATACTGGTTTTGCCGACGGATTGATCCCCTAGGAAAACTAGCTTGTACTTAGCCAAAGCCGAAACCGGAGCCATCAGTCTGATCTATGAAATTAATTAACCGAATCGGAAGACAGAGAACGGATCAGACGAAAATTTTCCGACGACTGAAGTTTGAGATCTCGCCGGAAAATGATCGGAGAAATCTGGCGGGATTCTAAGCTATAGGTTGTAGTAGGGGTTTGATAATAGGGGGACTCGGGAAGAGAGGAATTGGAGAAACTGGGGGAAAAAATGCACGGAGAAAGAAATCTTTCAATTGGAAGCTTTTGGGCTAAACAGAAACAAATGGTAAGGTGTTCCACATGACTTGACGACCATTAACGTGCTGGATTTTTCCTTTCAATTTTCCTTTTTTTTTTTTCTAGCAAACTCGTTAATCAAATTAAAATTATTAACTAATATCAGGGGTTGATGTGTTTTCTAGGAAACTTCAAGATCTAATTTGTTATAATGAGTTTGTAAAATTTTAGAGTTTGTGTAACGAGCGTCCATATCCGTTAACGTATATTTCAAATGTCATATTTTTAAAATTGTAAAATTAATTAAAGAAAGTAAATAAATACAATAGATGATAAATAAGATTAAATAGAGAAAGTATATAAACGTATGAGAAGATAATGATTGTTAGTATGTTTATATTAGATGGTACGTCAGGTAGGGATGTACGCGAGCCGAGCTACTCGCGAGTAGCTTGGTCAACGGCTTGGCTCGAATTCGAGTTGACCGAGTTCGAGTCGAGTTTCGAGTAGCTCGAATGACAATCGAGTCGAGTTTCGAGCCAAAATTTCCCGGCTCGAGGCTCGTCGAGTAGCTCAAAATTCACTTTACCAACCACTGACTCTGACTAATTTAGATTTAAACCCTCACTCCGTTACTCTCAGTCTCTCGTTCGTCGCCGACGCCGTTGCTCGCCGCATCTGTGAGACTCCATCACCATTGCCATCACCATCGCATCTGGTTACTGGTATGTCTACCTCTGCTCTAATGTAGTATGATTGATTACCGCATCTGGTTACTCTGAGTTTGTTAAAGGTTAAAGTTGGTGTCTTGGTAATTTTCGCCGCAACTCTTCTGGTATCCTTTGCTTGATAATTTGCTTTGTCGAACTTTCTTGGACTGTGCCTTGGTACTATAAAAATTATTTTTGAACTGTTCTCTAAATAGGGGTTTATTGACTGTTTATCCACCAAATGTTGCGTTAGATTTGTGTCGTTTTCTTCAAAACTTGGTATTCTGGCCGTAGTAAAACCAGCGTTAGTGTTAATTATTCTTAATCAAAAAGACGTTTTCTCACCACTGGTTCTGTCATGCTCATGGGGCCTCAGTGTTTAGCGTAGACATATTTCCCTGTGACAAAGTTGGGCGTACGTCCATGCTTCCATAGCAGTACTTAGCTACTTAAATAGTTTGTTTCTCTCCAGGACACTACATAAAATGGAATAAAACAGAGCATGATATGGTATAATTATTATTTAAGAAAAATTACAATGCTTTACTATTCTTGCTAAACTTACTGTAAATGCATATTATACAACCTCAATTTAGAAATGATATCACCAATTGTTCATGATTTTTTTTTTTTTAACAATATTCTGCCATTCATGAAGATAGTGTATTTTGCTTGCTAACAGGTCAGCTTTATTGTTTTACTACCAAACTTCTATATTTGAGTTATTGAGTATAAGTTAATTTATTCTTTTGGGAAGTTATGTAACTTTTTTTGTGTTTTTACCTCTATGCTTTTTGTAGGAAGCCAAGACAATCAAAGAATTCAACTTGCCAAAGCTTTGAAGATTTATGTTTCTAAATCTAGATTAGCTCATAATTTGGACCTTGTTAATTTATGAGACGTAACTTATTATGTATTGTGGAGTATGTTTATATTTTGAAGCCTTTTTCTTTCATTTGCCGAATGTATGACTATTGTGTGAGCAGGCTGGCCGCTGGCTATTGTGACATGCTAATGTGAGCAGGCTGGCCGCTGGCTAATGACATGCTAATGTGTAGGATAAATGTCTAGAAAACTTGTTTTTTGAGTGTGTCGTGTGTGGTATAAGGTTCAAAGGTTTTGCTTGTGGGTCCAGTTCTTTTGCTCTTTCCTCTGTGTAAAATGACAGCCTAATCAACAGCCTGGAAAGAGCTGTTGCAATTTGCTGTAAAAGGCTCCAGCCTCTGGGATTTCATTTTAATGGTGGTATTGAGGTCATCTTTGCTGGGTCAGGTTAGTGACAAGAGTTTTCAACTTCATTCTTCTATATCTTGTTCAAACACTTGTAATTCTGCTGGACTATGGTTCATTTCTAAACCAGGAATATATTTTTCTAACATGTTCTTGTTTAAAGCAGCTTTCTTTAGTTAGTAATTAGTGATATTTGTAGGGAAAATGAATTTCTGGATAGCTCTTGGCATTGGTTTCTTGAATTGAGCTTGTGGTAGTTGGGATATTGTGGCTGTTTGAGATATTGTGGTTGTTTGAGATAATTAGTGATATTGTGGTTGTTTGAGATAATTGTTTGTCTCTCAATTTGGTGGCTCAGCTCATGTTTTGCTGAGTTTTGGAATTTTGTGGGGAATTTTGGTTAGTTTGGGTACTTTCGCAGCTCACTTAGGAACTATGGTCAGAGGAATTAGAATTATCCATTTTTTGCTGCTCTTGTGGGCACCTACCGTTGATGGGTAATTGCTGAATTTGAAAGTTTCATGTCAAGCAATCCAGCAAGTGGGAATTTCCTTTTTTTCTTCTCTATTCTTCTTTGTGGTGAATCTAATTTTTAGGGGTGTTAAAGATGCTAACTGTGGGAGGTAGAATGTGGATACTTTTGGTTGTATTTGTATCGATGAATCATGGATTTTATGCCTTATTTACTCCAGCTGATAGCTACTTGCTTGCCTTTGAATCTTCCCAAAACGTCACCTTTGATCTCATTTTTTGGTCAAGTCGAGTAAAAAAACTTGATTAGACTCGACTTGATAAGGTTTGATTAAAGGTCGAGCCTTATCGAGTCGAGTATCGAGTCTAAAGGAAATTTCTCGAGTCAAGTTTCGAGTATCGATTTTTTGGACTCGATCGAGCTCGAGCCGAGTTCGAGCCTAGACATATATGAGTCGAGTCGATCTTGAGTATAGCAATACTCGAGCTTGACTTTGCTCGATTACATCCCTAATGTCAGGTGAATGTAGATATGTTAATAAATGCCTTGTGGACACCCGATGAAAAAGCTCATTTACTAATAGTTAAAATAGGATTGATGTGAGATAGGATTGATGAATGTGAGATAGTATAATTCTCATAATCAATGTGAGATAGGATTGATGAAACGGGAAGGGTAGAAGGCCTCTAAATTTTAAAATTTCAATCTTAACCAGATTACTTTTGTCACTTTATTTATTCATTATCTTATAAAAAAATCAAACATACCAAAACTAGTTAGTTTTACTAAATTCACATCTTGTAGTTTTGATGCAAAACTTTAGCTTAGAATTTAATTGCTTAACTTTCGATTTTATATTTAAGGAAATTTGTCAAATTGGTCCCTAATATTTTCACAAAATTTTTTAAAATTCCTAGCATTTAAAATCGGTCAGAATCGTCACTAACATATAAATTATGATCCATTTTGATCATAATACTTGTATTTGCTCATTTTCCGACTGAAAATAGCACGTCTCTCTCACTTAAGCATATTTTTAAAGGCAAAACCGAAAGACACCAGCACCTTAAATCCCTACAAGAACATCGGCTCCACTCCTTTCTCTATTGCCGGCACCACCTTAAATCGCCGTAGGACACTAGCAACCACCCTTTTCATCTGCAGGAAAGCCATCACCTTTCTAAAACAAATCCTTAGGTCAGCCTGAAATACAGGAGAGATGTACGAGTCCTTACCTACAAAGTTCCACTTTCCGCTCAATCCATCCCTCTCCAACCACCTATCTGGCCTGAATTCCGCCCAATCCGAACCCCACACCTCCTTTATTTGCATAGGGATGATAAGTCACACTGGTGCCCTTCCTAACAACTGTCCCATCGGGCAATACATCATCCTCTGTTACTTCTTTGGTATCTGTAGGAACCAATGGGTAGAGTCTCATGGTTTCGCAAAGTGAAGCATGCGTGTAAACCATGTCCTTAACTTCATCATATACTGGAGATTCAAACTTTTTTTTTTTTTTTTAATTTCTTCTATGATTTTCTTCTGAACATTTGGGTTGCCAAAGACTAACCAGAAGAATCATGTTAATGCGGCAGAGGTTGTGTCTCGGCCTGCCAAGATAAAGCTAATAACAATGTCAATGACGAATCTTCATCGGAGTGGCCTGAGCTTAAGAATCGTGACAAGAAATCAACTGAATCAATTGATGATTTTTCTTCCACTTCTACCTTATTTTCTTTAATGATCTGCTTGGCAAATTCCCGAACTTGATCAACAGCTTCCTTAAGTTCCCTCTCTGATCCAACATTCAGAGCCCGTTTAACCTTCCAAATAAAGGAAACAGGGGAATTGAATCTTTCAGTACTGATTCGCGTAGCATCTTCAAAAGCAACAGCAAATTCGGCCTTCGGCAGCTCAGTTTGCAGCTGAGTTTTGGATTTGCTGGTTGGTCTTTTAGGGGAAAAACTAAGGGTTTTTTGTGATTGTAATTTTAGGAGATGATGTTGAAAAGGGGTGTTTTTACTTTCAACCAAGAATGAATGATGTTTTTCGATTTTGTAATTAAAAATATGCCCACGTGAGAGAGGCGTGCTATTTTCAGTTGGAGAAATGAGCAAATACGAACATTACGATCAAAATAGATAATAATTTATATATTATGGATGATTTTGACTGATTTTAAATGTTAGGAACTAAAAATTTTTTTTATAAAAGTGTTAGGGACCAATTTGAAAAATTTCCCTTATATTTATGCTTGTTCACTTTCATACTTGTCACACAAAACCACAACATTGCTTAAAACTTGTTTCAACATTTATTTCTAAAAATGTAAATAGAAAATTAGTTGTAGTAAATAAGTCAAAATTTGATTTGGTGTATTTGTTAAAATGTGAGCTGTATCAGTCGGAGACTTGAAGTGATGATATACTCTCAATATGATAAACGAGGCCATTAACACATCTAAAGTCTTGCCTTTATGGATTTACTGTTTGATCATATTATTTATCATTTTATAGACCATAAGAAAATTTTCTCTTCATAACTACAAATATAAAAGAAGCCGATAACTCGAAGACAATAATGCTTAGGTGACAACAAAGCACAACATAATTGATAAAACGTTTGACTCCTAATTGATAGGTTATGGAATCCAAGGGGGTGATAAAGTTGAAATCTTAAAACTGAAATTTGAATTCTAAAATTTGAAGTCTAAATTTATTAAATTATTAAGTATTAGATCTGATATATTTGAGTGTATATTACATTAAGTGATAAATGAATAACTTATTACTTATTTTTTTGGAGTAAATTTTGCCTAAAAAATTCAGTATTACTTAATTAATTTAGATGTTCAATTATTTGTTGTCAAACGTATATAAACATGTTAAGATTTGAATTTATTAATTTTAAGTGTTAGATTAAATTATCAAACAAGGACAAATCTTATAAAAATGCTTTTTGGACAAATGATTGAGTGAAGCAATATCTGTACAAGTACAAAACATACAAAGATATATAAGTAATTAATGTAAAATAAAAATAACTAAAAATAACAGAACAAATTTTTTTTTGTATTTTTTGTGAATACGCTTTCATAATCACCTTTTTATCAAAACATACATTAAATTGTTACAATATATTTTTTTTAATAAAAATACTAAAAACTAGCAATTCAAACGGATAGTCAATTTACAGTCTGAGCCATAATAGACATCAGAAAACAGAACAAATTGACTATGCCACTAAAATTCTTATTACCAAAGAAAACCAAAATTCTAAGCCATTAAGATGTCTAACAGATTTCTTAATTTTTTGGTACCGGTTTATTCAATCACGGCGTAAATTTTCGGAACTTTCAAACAAACGCATAATACCAAAATAAAAAAAAGAAAATGTAAAAGAAAAAAGAAAAAGTTTTAAAAAAACAGAAATGAAACAAATTTGATTTTCCGATCCTTCGTATATAAGCAACTGAAAATTCAGTACCAGTCTCCAAACACGGAGAACGCGCCTTCCATTTTCTTCCTGCAGTACACAGAGTTCGCCATCCTCCGCCCTCCTCTCTCTCTCTCTCTCTGGAACGCTACCAGTAACAGGTACCATTACCACTCATATCTTTCTCTCTCTCTCTCTCTCCCTTATATCGTTCTCGGCTTCTCACGCCATTCCACGCTTTCACACAATCAAGCGCGCACTTTCTGTAATCGGTTCATGAACTCTAATTTTATCGGAATCGAATTTATTTGTGCAATGTACCTTAGTTAATCGTTGCGTTTTGTTGATTACTACTTTTTACGGTATTTGTGGTTGTTTTCCGAGGGAATGACGGAAAAGTAAGTGATTTTTTTTGTTCCGATTTTCTAATTTAGTGTTTCTGGCTTTTGCGATGATTAATTTTGGAACATAAGAATGATCAATTACTATCAGGATACTCCTTTATGTTTCGTATATTCTAAGGCTATCTGGTGTGAGAAGCTAGGTGATGACATATCTCGGAATAACTATTTTAGATGCTGATATTTTATTTATATATTTTTTGCGAGTTAATCAACGGTAGTGCACTATGTTGTCCTTGAATGTTTCTGCAATTTTTTAAAAACATCTTTAGCTATTAAATCAGCTTACTAATTGGCTGCTGATTCTAGCGGTTTGATTTTCAGGAACTATAAATTTAGTCTCTTAAATTGCTTGCTAATTGGTTGCTGTATTTCTGTTGTTTATTTTATTAAAAAGAAAACTAATAATTTATCCCCAAAATAATTGAGAAAACATAGAAATTTGTCATCTATACTCTGTAAAGCTTGTAGGAGGTTTTATGGGGTTACGTGTACTCGTGTATCTTCATATAGTATGTCCGACGACATCAGTGCAATTTTGTCGTTCTTTATAAATTAAAGTATGAGAAAATTGAAGAGTATATTAACAGATTAATAGGTTACCATTACAAGCATTGTCATTGTCTGCCTGATTCTTATCACGTAATGCATGGATTAATTGGTGGTCAGTTTTTGATTCCGAATGGGGATTGAAGCGGTGACTTTAGGGACTGTATAACCTAGAGCTATTTGCAAGCTCATGCTCATTAGAATTGTATATATTGGATTCCTTTGTGTAATTTGTTATTTCTTTTGTTATTTTTCTTGAAACTTTGTGTGGTTTCTGCAGCCAGAAGGAAGAAGTTGGTTGCTTAGCAAGATGGTGTCATTTGAAACAAGTGATTTGAGAAGTGAGTCAACAGAATATTCTATCTCCTTTCCATCTTGTTATAGTGATTGCTTTATGATTTGATACTGGTTTGAAGTATTTTTTTTCACATTGTGGTTCTTCATCATTTTTGGCTCTTGGACAGCATCAGTATGAGAGTTTTCTGTTATTCCTGCATTCATTGTAATCGGATTACCATTCTCCTGTGTGGCATAATTAATTCCATGCCTAAAATTTTGGTTGTGGTGGACAAAGAGAGTTATTTATTTTTACTCTAAACTAAACTTTTTTCAGATATTGTGTGAGTTGTATATTCTGAGGGGACAAAATATAGTTGCTTTATGGCCTCATTGTTCTTGCGAGAAGATATTTTTCTTTTCTCCTTGAGATTGTACATTCTGGTGAGCAACTGCCAGTTCACTCTTTTACTGGTAAGTAACTGGCTCTAAGAAGCGAAACTGTTGTTGAAGAATGTCAAAATACTTTATGTAAGCAAGACTTGTCCTTAGGGGGGTCACTTCAAGTGCAATGTTTCAATTTGCAGCAAGCTTGACCGTACTATTCAAAGACATGTGGTGCATGCTTTAAATGCAAGTTTTATTTGTTTTGGATCAGATTATGACCTGAAATTGGATATATTACAAGTTTGTTGATACAAAGGCCACCATAGGTGGAGCTTCATAATTGATTGGGATATTGAAAACAGAATATATATTTAAACACTTGGTAAAGCAAAGTGTATGCTGTTTGACTAGAAATATAATTTAATTCCTTGCATGTACTGTCTAACTGCGATTATAGTCTTTCACTTATTTGTGCTAACTAGACTAAAGTTTTATTTCAAACTTTGTGCTGTCAAGCTGTGAATCAATTCATTAATTGACAGATTGTTGATATTGCATTTGGCTTTTAATGGAGCTAGTGAGCTATTCAATATAACTTGTTTGCTAATCAAGAGGGTTGGGGGGGTGGGGGGAAGAGACCCCAGAGACAAAGATAGAGGTGGCAGACTGACTAGAAAACATAACATATATGGTTTGGGGAATTTGTCTTAATAGCAAATACAGGATTTAGAGGAAGAGCTCCTTGGTTATGTGGCATTTTTATTTTGAATCATAAACATAGATATCTAACTGAATTATTTGATGAAGGTTGTACATTCTGTTAATGCAGATTGGTTTTATGTTGGTTTTCATAACATTGATTGTTACCATCTTCCAATGATAATCATGACTTTTAAAAATTAATGACTTAAACTCTGAAGCCTCTGGAGGAGTTTATTGGCATTTTCTTTATGCTACTGCAGTACATTTGTTGGTTTATATTCTGATAAAGCTCTTTCCTTTTGTTGGTTTATATTCTGATAAAGCTCTTTCCTTTTGTTGGTTCTGGAACAAATTTTTGATCTGGATCATATTATTGAAGTGTAATCAGTTTGCATTAATAAGAATAACTTTTGATGGGCAGAAAGTTTAATTTGCAATTCTTCTCAGATTATGTTTTCATGCTACTTTTCTTCTGTCACTGATTACTTTTAACCTATTTTGCAATATTTCTTATGTTTACACCAATGGAACAGAAATTGGAATAGGATTGACTGGGTTTGGAGTGGTGTTCACTGCTGTTGGAGTATTGTACTTCTTTGACAAGGGACTTATTGCAATTGGAAATGTAAGAAAATCTCCCCTTTCAAACTTCTTTATCATGTTGATACTGCATTATGAACTTTTCAGTTTGTCTACCTCTACCTGCAGCTTTTCTAATGGTGGCCACTTTTCTCTGATGTTCAGATACTCTTCTTGTTAGGATTGACCTTGACCATTGGAGTTAAATCCACCCTATTATTTTTCACAAAGAGCCAAAATTTCAAGGTTACATCCTTTTTCCTCTCTCATTCTCTCCCCATCTCGTTCTTAGTATTCCTGGTCATAGTACTGATACTCTACATGCAAACAGGGTTCAATCTCATTTGGTGTTGGCTTCTTCTTTGTTATGATTGGGTGGCCTATGATTGGAATGATCGTGGAGACTTATGGTTTTTTTGTGCTCTTCAGGTATCAGTGATATACGATGCATGTTAGCTCACCTCAATCTTTAGTTTGGGTGCTGGGGAAGTTGATTAATAATTAATAATTTGAAAATCTTAATTTGCAGTGGTTTCTGGCCTACCCTTGCTATTTTCCTGCAGAGGTTACCAATTGTTGGTTGGTTCTTCAGTCAACCATTTGTGACATCGGTATGTTTAGCAACTTACAAATTGTTTGTGTTTCAACCCAGTAAGACCGGGTTGCAAAGCATATGCTTTTCCATGAATGTGTTTCCAAGCTTATTACGTGCCTCATATGCCAGAAAAGTTATATCTTCATGCATTATCTTCTATGTATCAGTTTGCCATTAATAGACTAAGAGTGAGGTTCATTTGACCAAATTTTTATGGTGCCATACTCTTGCGTTTGAATTTTCTCACAGTGTTATACTATCTGAAGTCAATTTTGAGATCAGAGGAACAAACGAAGTCGGGTTCTCAGAATGTATGTTCTCTTGCACTCGTATTTTCCTGGAC
This sequence comes from Coffea eugenioides, assembly GCF_003713205.1. Lineage (NCBI taxonomy): Eukaryota > Viridiplantae > Streptophyta > Magnoliopsida > Gentianales > Rubiaceae > Coffea > Coffea eugenioides. The sequence goes on along the minus strand of NC_040036.1, from coordinate 27,437,399 downwards.
TGAGGGCTAAGGACACTTTTTTTTATTTAATATCTGCAGTTCTTTGAACGTGGGAGACCTAAACGAGTGCCTGTTTGAAGATCCGAATCAAATGAATCATAAACATTGAATTGACTGGTTGCTGTATAGGGCTGCGTCTGCTGAAAATTCAACATCCTCCTAACTTTGTCCTTTCCAGTGCATTGTGGTTGACATGGCTGATTGACAAACTGGCTTTCACATGTAGAAAAAACTGTCAAAATCCTCCCTGGATTAGGGCCTTTGCTGTCTGATTTTGTATTTCACCATGGTTTGTCTGCATGCTTCAGCAGCGGTTAACTGGTAGAACTTGCTGTACAGTATTTGAGCGAAAATACTGGTTTTGTGGATGGATATAAAAACTGGCTTGTAATCTTTTTTGATTACAAAACAGGCAACTTATTGTGATTGTTTCATAGGGTAGAAATGCTTAGGGGATTGATTTTTGCAGATATGCGTAGAGGGTTAAAATGGAGAGGGGGGGGGGGGTTACGGCAAGTAATTTTGTCATATCCTTACACTGCATTAGTGCTTTTAGGTCCTGGTTTTACAAATAATAGCAGCATCATTTTCTTATCGTTTACACATTTTTATGTACCTATACATCACAAACATCTATCCACTAAAATGGAGAAAGGAAAATTATAAATATTGTTCTCGTTAGAGATCCAGTGCCCGACTACAATTTGTTCAGGCCACAATCGTGAAGAGTGACATGTCGAATTCGATATGTTTCCAACCTGAGATTCTACATAGCATCGCATACTTCAGCAAGTTGGCAAGCAGGCACTAGCAGTGCATTACGCCATTACTCGGGTAGGCTGCATGCAAAAGTCAAAAGAGCCGAAGAACTGGCTGAGATTTGCTTTTCATCTCACTTCTTTTTTGTTCGCTAATCTTGTTGAAATTGTTACACTTTCCTTTTTGAGAGTTGTTCCAAAATGTTTGCCACTTGTGATATGTAATTAATGTAAGTCCCACGTACTAAAAATGATGAGTCGTTTATCAAGTTAAAGAGAGAAGCGTGAGTTTCAACTTTCAATCAGGGGCGGATTTAAGTTGGGAACACTGGGGGCACGGGCCCCACTATCCTCCTTAAATTCTTATAATACTTATACAATTTTAATATAATTTCAAGTGTGCCCTCAGAGTTTTTTTAGAAAGGATGTGAAAGAATCACGTGATTTTTTAAGTTAGTTCATAAACTAAAATTCTAAAAAGATACGTGGGGCACAAATTCCATTTGAAACAAGCTAAAAAAAACCTTTTTCATTTTAACTAGTAAGTACTAATCATATCATTCACTCTCTTTGGGCTCCACTCCCCAATTTCCCTACCCTCCTCTGGTCCTCCATTTTTCCCCCACAACCAAGAGCCACTACCTTCTACAACCAAGCAGCTAGTTACTCTTTCTCTTGATCAATTCATTCAATCATATCATTCACTTCCTTTGTCCCCACATCCCAATTTTCCTTCCTTCCACTGGTCCCCCATTTTCCCTCCACAACTGAGAGTCATTCTTATTTCCACAACCAAATTAGTTATCAAAATATAAAAACTCGCAGTAAATTAGTTTATTTTTGAAATAAAATTATTATTACATTAATAATTTTGAATTTATCTTTTTATGTTTTTCATGGAATATATGCATCATTTGTATTTGTTGGTTTTTTTTTTTTTTTTGCTTAAAAAACTAGAAAAGGAGTAGGTAAAAAATTTTAGTGTTGCTTTTGCCCGCACTAAGAATTTTTTCTGGCTCCGCCCCTGGTAGGGATGGCAACGGGGCGGGGTTGGGGCGGGGGATCCCTCCCCCATCCCCCGCCCCGCTGCCTACAAACTCCCCCCGCCCCCACCCCGTCCCCTACCCCGCCCCGCTTCCCCCGCGGGGTTAATAAAATTTTTTCCCGTTGGGCTAATAAAATTTTATTATAGTTAAATTTTAATAAATAATCAAGTACTAAAATATCAACACATCATCAAGTTATTATTCATTTTAATTTTACAATTGAAACTCATAAAAACAATCAAACAAAAGTTATTTGAATACAATCCAACATGATGAAATAAATACAACTAAAATAGTTAAGTTTTCACTTTTGGTACAAATACAATCACTAATTCATTATTGTGTTTGTGCTTTTTTTTTGAGAAAAAAGTGTTATTCTATTAAGTGTAATTAGAAATTTAGTATAAATGTATTAGTAAATTTAGTATAACTAATTAATAAATTCTATTAGTAGACATGTCTAATTATTCGTATAATTGATAATATCAATTATATTACATACACTAATATACATTATATAATACATCTAACTAATAATATCATTATCATAAGTTTATAACTAATTAAATTACATATTATATATATTTTTTGCGGGTGGCGGGGCGGGGGCATACTCCCCCGCCCCCCGCCCCGTTTCTAAACGGGGGGATAAAATTCCCCCCTGCCCCCGCCCCCGCCCCACCCCCCGCCCTGAGAGCCCCCCGCGGGCGCTCGCCCCTATTGCCATCCCTAGCCCCTGGTCCCCGCCCCCCGCCCGGTTTCTAAACGGGGGGAAAAAATTCCCCCCCGCCCTGAGAGCCCCCCGCGGGGCGGTTGCCCGTGAGCACCCGCCCCTATTGCCATCCCTAGCCCCTGGTTTCAAATATGGACAACTCTTTGTACGTGCATGTAATGGCATGTGTAGTCATGCGTGCAAGGGAGTACAAGAACCTTACTGTCTCCTTGTAAAACTTTTTAATTCTAGCCACTAATTGAAAAAGACAAATATGAAAATTTGAGCAAATTTCTTTCCTTTTCATCAATCGTTGATAAAAAAAAAAACTCCAATTTCAAAACGCGTCAAACTTTTTGAGACGAAAGAAGTAACATTTAATAGCTATTGCTAATCACCTTGGCTGCACTAGTCGGCCAACTAGGAAAGTCTCCCTTCCAAATTACATCATCACGCAAGTTAACGTAAACTTGCCAGTGTATGACTAACTGCATTGCTTGTTCTCCTAAGCCATAGAAAAACAACGCATTCTAATTTGTGACTAGCTACATTACCAACTTGGTTGTGGCATGTTTGGTGGTTTAAAAAGTTCTTGAACCATTCTCGTTGCTAGATCGTTATCCTCGTATAGAGAAAAAGCTACATAGTTATCGATGCAACTCATTCCGAAAGTTAAAAATTGGTTAATTGCATGAACTCACCATTAAGCTGGGATGATTTTCTAGAGTACGTAGTTGTCCTTTTAATTACCTAGCGATTTAACAGTTCGATTTTATTAAACTAGCTAGGTTTTATAGTTTAAATTGAAATCACTAACAGATGTGACCTTACAAAGGTTCAACGAATGGACGGGTCTAGTCTCAAAATTGAAGTCACTGGACTCGATTTTCTTTAATGTGTATTGGCACTTTTAATTACATGTATTGAGTCTCAAATTTCATACATTCTTCTCCCCTAATATATATTTTTTTGGGTTTCCCTTCAAAACGTTCTCTTCAAATACTTATTCCAATCTTTTATTCCTTCGAGTCGTTATATTTCTTCTATTCAGCCTTGTATTTGAGAGATGTGACTAGGGATGGCAATGGCGGGTGCCCGCGAGGGGTAAAAATGGGGCGGGACGGGGGCAAAATATTTTCCCCCACCTTAAAACGGGGTGGGGGTGGGGCAACATACACCCGCCCCATCCCCCGCACAATTTTAAAAAAAAAATAAAAAAATATATATATATATATAACTCTAAATTTCCAATCTTGCATCCTCACTTACAAAGGCCAAAGCTGGTCTCACCGTCTCTGTACCAACAGGCAACACCGCAACAGCCGCACCACACCACCGCAAGCAACAAGCCAACAACTGAAAGAATTGGATCAGTTCCCTGCCTCCACAGTCCACACTTCAGCTTTCTCTTCAGTTTTTGTTTTTCCCTTTTGGTTTCCCCTCTACTTTTTAGAGTCAGCTGGAAATGCATACTTCTTCTCATACGTATGTTTGTATATGTTTCTCGTATGTTAAGATTTCTTTTGGACAGATGTCTTTCATTTCATTGATTCTTTTCCTTGTTGGATTTTGTCCTTATATTTCTGCCATATGGACCTTCTTTATTTATGTTTTTCCCAACGACGGCAGGCTTGCACAGCTCAATCTTCATGGAAAAGGAAAGACAACTACAGTCTAGTTCCATCAACGAGTCCAATTGATAAGCATTTCCATAAGCTGCGAGTATTCATAATTTAAGTTGTTAAATTGAACATTTATGATATGTCAACGCGGGGAAAACGGGACGGGAGTGGGGCAGAGGATGAGGGGCAAGGGGCGGGGGATGGGATTGGGGACAGGGAGAGTTATTTGATAATGGGGCGGTAGATGGGGGAAGGATCCCGCCCCATTGCCACCCCTAGATGTGACATTAAACATAAAAAAGAAGAACCAAAAAAGAAAAAAAAAAACACAGTTTGTGGATCAGTAAAAAAAAAAAGGAATTAAAACTGGTGTGGGTACAAAGTAAAAATATTATCTCGAAAATGTAGTAAGATGCAATAAAAGTTCTTCATACCCTGAAATTCCCAATTGGTCCTCGGCTCCCCATCACCCTCGCCTGAGCTCAAAATTCCCCGCAGTCAGCAACGAGAGTCCACAGTGTCGTCAGTGAGTGAGAGAAAAGCAGAGGAAGAAAAACTCACTTCCAGAAATGGCATCATCGGCATTGAGATCCAGCATTCTTCGTCACATCAGAATCCCAGTTTCACCAACCCTAACCCTAAATGGATCTACTAAACTCGGGTCCGTCCGATTTATGTCGTCGCACGACGATCACCTCGACAAGGAAGAAGTCATTGCTAGAGTCCTCGACGTTGTCAAGAGCTTCCCAAAAGTTGACCCTGCCAAGGTCTTTGTCCTCTCGTTTATTCTTCAATTTCTATCTTCCTTTGATGCTTTTAAGTTTCTCCTGAATTAGTGGTAACAGGCATAAAACGTGCAATGATTTATTTTATTGGCTATTAAGATGTTCCGGGTTTGACTTTGTTTAATCTAGTAACTGTTTTGTAAACATCTGTTTGTGGTGGTTGACAAATTTAAGGGATTTAAGGGTTGACAAATTTCATTGTTTATGGGTATCTGGGAGCTGGAATAGGATAGAGGAAGGTGGGTTTGGGAGATGTATACTTCTCATTCGTAGATAGCTATTTGCCGGTGTTGAATTGTTCTGGAATGTATACAGTTTATGACTACATATGGGCCTTATCAGGTTTAGTCTATGCAAGAATTTCTGTTATTTGAGTGGTGCTTCGTACGACGGCTTGAGAATGGCGAAAAAGTTTGTCGAAGCAATTAATTGTGAAGTTTGAAGTTTTTACATATAGCAAGTTCAGAAACTAGGCATTGAGGTGTTCTTTGTTAATGAAATGAAACAAGGACAGGCCGTTACAGACTCAGACACCGAGCTGGTTGCTCCTTTGGATAGATTTGCAGTAGTATAATAAGTTAGAAATTTCAACTTGGGATAATGAGTGTAGTATTGTGGGCTTTGAATTGGGATTCTTGAAACTTTGATTTTGAGCTGCTTTATCATTAATTGAAGTACAATCTTAACTATCATCTTCAGAAAAAATTTCTCTTCAATAGAATCTTCACGTGGTTTGATCTGCATTTGCTTGCTGCTAAATAGCGTGTCGTCAAAATCTGTATTGGGATAACATTTTGGCCTATACTCTTGGAGCTAATTTTTTGAAGATGTTTATTGAAATATCAGAAAAAAAAGGCTCCTACTTTAGCGATAATTGTAGAAAATCTGAATCAAGCATGGGCAGGGACTTGTAGCATTGGGAAAGCGAGTTTTGATATGCACTTGCACTGACAGTTGTTAGCGATATATTTTGGGTTTTTCTTCCCCTGCTACTTCGATTTGTGCTGAAATGACACTACAGGAATGTAACCCTCCCCCTCGGGTGGGCACCTAAGTAATGGCATTTAGATTAACCAGGTGTACATGAGTAGAAAGTTGCTGAACTTGAGGCTTCTTTAAGAAAGAGCAGTAGGCTCCCTGAAAGGGCTTGGGAGGTAGGAGTTTCGTGGTTCTTGGTTATGATATTTTTCTATGAGCAGCCTCTACTTGTCAGCTTTAGTGCATTGGGTGTGATTTGATGCAAGCTTATCCTTGCTGTTTATGCTGGGTTGCTTTTCCTGGTGAGAGGATCATACTCTAGCATGGGACTGCCTGTTGTTATTGTTGGGGATGTACTTCCTGTCTAATCCTTGGTGCTGCTAGTTGCTTTATAGTGCAACTATGAAACATCATTCCATCAGGTTTTTTATTATGAAGCGATCTGTTGTCTTTTATACTAAGAGTCAATTCAAAAGAATATCTATCAGCAACGTATTTGGATATGGGAGAACAAACAAAATTATCAGACTGCTGGTTTCTTTTTCTTCTTAATCTGTATGGTAAGCTGGTCATATGGCAACTTTTTGTGCTTGAGATGATGACATGGTAAGCTGGTCATAAGGTAGTTTGCTACCTTCTTGCTAGAAAGACGAGCATGTAATATTCAGATATATTGGGGCTTTTCTTTGTCTTAACACTGACATTTGTTTTGCTGATGTCCTTCACTTTAGTTCATCTACTACTATCTGTCGATCCTCTTGTATCTATCATTGAAAAGTATTGTTAAAACCTTCATAATTGGCTTAATTGTTCTTGTAACCAGTGTACATTCTGGGCTCCAATGAAGAAAGTTGTTTTCCTTGAAGCCCTCTAAACTAGTTTAAGACACCGGCACTCTATCAACTAAATGCTTTTGGGCGGTACAATTTGACGTAATTATAATGCATGATAGATGTACAGAACTCTTCTTCTTCATCAAAAGAAATGTCTATTTCAGTATTTGTAACGTCAATTGTGTGAAGTTTGATGTTTGTTGAGGAAATTGATTTTGCGCTGGCAAGAAGACAGGTCCTCTCAATAATAGGCTTCAATATAAAAGAATAAAGGAAACCAGTTTTCTGTTGGATCTAGAATGATGAATTGAAATTATGGCATATCTCATGCTGTTTCTTAAATTCATTGGAATAAGGAGCTGTTAATGTCAGATTTATGCATGTTGCTTGGAAAGTACACAGTCAATCTGTTGCAGGACCTTACATTATTGTCTCCATTCCTACGATTATCCATCAATTGTGTTTCCTGACAGCATATCATTTTATTTTGATTAGACAACAAAGGATTAGTTGAATGGAAATCGAAATAGTTGCTGACTTCTGCTTCTTGTGCTGCACCTGTACAGGTGACTCCTGATGTTCATTTTCAGAAAGATTTGGGATTAGATAGTTTAGACACTGTCGAGATCGTGATGGCACTGGAGGAAGAATTTAAGCTTGAGATCCCGGACAAGGAAGCCGATAAGATTGATTCCTGCCATCTTGCAATCGAATATGTCTATAACCACCCAATGGCTGGTTAAATTTTGCTACTTTCTTTTTGTTTTTGTCATTTTCTTTGAGAAGATGATGTTACATATTGCCCTCTCTTGGTTTGACTGGTTGGAATGTTGTAGAATTCTGTCACAGAACCGGTGGGGAATAAAGCAACTCTGATCAAACATAATTTCTTTTACAGGTTTGGGACTCCAACGTTTATTTTGAAACCAGATCGACCGGTCGAATCGCAAACCGGTCATGCGTTCGGTCCGATTTAATGAATAATTCAAAGATTCAATTGAATTGGTTAAATTCAATTAAGAACCGTTTGAACTAGTAAAAATGGGGAGGTTTAACCAGTTTTTATTAATTTTTTATTTTCTAAAACAAATTTTTTGGTTTTTTCAAAATTTTTAATACAAAAATAAATAAAAGTTATTAAACCTTTGAATCGGTTGAATTGTACATTAGAAAGTTTTTTTGGATCAACTTTTCGGTTCGAGTTTAAAGACATTGTTTAATTGGATCCACTCTTCAAGTCTAGAATGAGATGTGCCAGAGGCAACTTGTCAAATCTTAATGAATTTTGCAGTTGTCTTAGTACATTAATATGTTAGAAACACTCCCAACGATTTAATTGGCACTATTCCTTCTAAGGGTAGGTACGAATTCATGCTTTTACTTTTGGAAAATGATTTTTTTTACTAATTGTAAAAGGCTTCGAAGCAATAGATAGCACAATTTTTCTCCCAACCAAGAAATGCATATATGTTAAGTGCCCACCGCTAAAAATAGATTTTCATTACCAGTTTTATTTAACGATTTTCATTACCAGCTTTATTAGATGAATCAATTAGAATGGTAAGTTCCAATGCAATTCCAGCAAGCAAAGCATGTTAATATCGCATACTTCTATCCTCATCTTCATCATCTTGACGTGTTCTACAAGTGGTTTCTGTCAAACTGATTGAGGACACATATCTGCATTATGATAATTTTTCCAAAAAGTTCTGCTTTCTCTCTTTTATTTTCTCATTTCTTACTTCTATTCCTTTTTTTTCCATTAAAGCTTTTAATTATTTTTCAATTTGAATGAACTATTTCTAAACCATCATCATCAATCTCTATTGTCATCTATTGTTTTCCTAGACGATTGAAAAATCCCGAAGTTCTGAGACTAACACTCCATAATGCCCACATCACAAAATTAAAAGACTAGGCCTCCACTCCTCTCTTGCTTGAAAGGCTCTACCAGCGGCAGTGTTCAGTACCTAAAACTAAGACGACTTCAGTGGGGTTTTGTTTGGCTGAGGTTGACCAATATCCCTTTCGAATCAGAGCATGTGTTACAGTTGAAACTTTCCTAGAACTAAAGATACTACATTACTGTCTTCCAAGAACTTTATCAAATAGATCGTGGTGTGCTCCGGACAACCATTCTGCATCACTAAAGCTAGCTGTCAACGTTTAACCGATTTCCTCGTATTAATTTCGCCAAGTTTCGCAACTATGAATAAGTTCCTATAAACCACTGAGCTTTGGCTTAGTGGCACCGAAAAGGGATTAAGATTCTGTTTGATAATTCAATTCAACACTTAAATTTAATAGATTCAGATGTTAACACATTCAAATCGTTTGATAATAAAAATTTGAACATATGAATTAATTAATTGTCACTGAATTTTCTAGGCAAAATTTGCTCTCAAAATTAAGTGATAAACTATTCACTTATCACTGAATATGATATACACTTAAACGTATTAGATTCAATACTTAACAATTAATAACTTAATGAAATCAGATTTCAGCAGATTTCAGATTTCAGTTTTATCAAACACACCCTAAGTTAGGGTTCGAACTCCACCTGTAGTGAAAAATAATCCAAAACAGGTGTCAGAGCACACCTTTGGTCTAGTCAAGTTTGTATACCTGTTAGTCCTTTATACAGCTACAACCTCTTTAGGCTATTTTTTCCTACAGAATCTGATAGATTAGATTATACAAATGTTATCGTTGTTGGAAAAAAAGAATAGCTTCCTATAGCCGGATAAAATGAAGGGTAAATTATAAACAACCCTCCAATAGTTTGGTTTATTGTCATATGATTTTCCTAACGTTTCAAAATGCCCACTTCATCCATTTATGATTTCATGTAAAGTGAAAACTTGATATAAAATAACCTATGTAATATCATTGGTTAAAATACCAGTAGTATCCCTATCTAAATGCTAAATTAAACGACAATTTAAACACCTTGTATAAAACTATAGGGGAATTGTGTGGATAAATGCAAAAATCACAAGGGACTAAAGTGAATATTTATACAAAGTAAATATTTATGTAAATCATAGGAGGATTAAGTAGATATTATGATTTTATCACACACAGCTTTTTGCGACTAACGACATTAGTGAGGAACATTTAGGACTCCAGAATCAAATGAATTTGGATGTTAAGATTTCACTACTATGAGAGAGTACAATTAATTGACAAACTGTTTTTGCTATTTCGTGATAACTTTTTTGCCACCTCACTCAACAATACAAACATGCAATCATGTCATCTTATGCTTAGACAAAAGGTGCTTAGACATTACAGCAAAAATAAAATAGTACATTTTCATTATTTTGCATCATTATTTATCTCCTTAGTTTTGCCAACAATGTTAATGATTGTGACCATATAAATTAATGGTAATGCACTGAAAGTGGTAAAAAAAAGTTAAGAAATTGTAATTAGAACAAAATTGTACATTGTTATTAGTTTTCACCATCTTTTATCTCATTAATTTTGCAAATGTAATGATTTGATTTAAATGAGACACACTTGAGAATAAAGAGTACAAAGTGTTCAAAATTGAAGTTTGTAAAATTGAAGTTTAGGGTACAAAGTAAAAAAATGATATAAATTGAAGTGTGCAAAGTGAAGTTAGTCCAATTAATGGAGGTGCATCATTCTTTTTTAATTTATCTTACCTTCATGATCTATTTCATTTAAGTGAAATGATGTAAATATCCTTCATATTTCTAGAAAATCTCCTTTTGGTCCTTCACATACAGAATGGAGTAAATGGTCTCTCACGTATTCAGAGCATGCTAAGTTGTTTTCAAATCACATTTCTGACCATTTTTTAGATTTAAAAGTGCACACTTTAACCCACATGCAAATAAATGTAGAAGCAAAATGAGAACAATGGTAAGAAAACTTACATGAGCTTTCACACAACATGTGAGTTGAGCGTGGACTTTATAATCAAAAAGTGGCCGGAAATGGAATTTAGGACCAAAATTGTACACTTTGAATGTGTAAGAGACCATCTGGCTCCATTTCATATGTGAGAAATAAAAAAACAGACTTTTCAGAAATATGAGGGACCATTTAGGTCATTTTTCCTTTCATTTATTTATGGGTAAACAACAAAAAAATCCCCTGTGGTTAAGCAATCATACATAAAAGCCCCCTGTGGTTTCATATCATACCAGTCGATACCCCGTGATTTGAATTAACCTGAAAAGTGGACGGAAATCGTCAAATATTCGGTGTGTGTCTTAAACGAACTGCAAAGGCGCGTGCATATGCGAAAAATAGATTTCCACCACAAACTTTCACCTGATATGCCTATTTTACCCTTCACTCTTTAGTAATAAGAGACCAGCTTCTAAGTCTTCCGAGTCTTCATGTTCGGCCAAAATTGAAGATTGAAGGAAGCATTCGAAGCCTGTGCAAGTAATCAATCAAGCAGAGCTTGCAGGCTAGCAAAGGAATTGCAGGAAACAAAGCCTTAAGGTAAAAATGTGAACTATATCTGTATATATTCGGTCTGTAAATTCTGAAGGAAAAGTGCAGAAAGTACCCCAAGATGTCTTCCTCAAGCTCTCGACCAACAAGCGGGGGAAATGGAGGCAGAGGTCTTCGATACCAGTACAATGTATGTAATTGTCGAAGGAAGGCAAAGCTACAGTTTGTTGAGTCGGAAAAGCCATCGAAAGGATTGTTATATTTTGTGTGTGAAAAAGATGAATGTGGGTTCTTTTCATGGTGTAACCCAATTTACAGAGACGAGCCAGATCGAGATGCACCAGTTCCCGTAGTGAGCCAACCTGTTCAAGAAAATACATATTTGGGTGGCGTGCTCTCGAAACTGGAAAATTTGGACAATGAAATGAAGAATTTGAAATTGCTAGTTGGAGGTTGTGTTATGGTATCTATCTTTTCTATTTTACTGTTGTTGATGTCTATCAGATAAGATAATGGTAGGCTGTTGTTGATGATGTAGTTCTTCATCTATCAAATTGCTAGTTGGTAGGCTGCTGGTGATGTATAGAGTTTTGTTGCAGTGAAATTGAACAAAGTTGGTAATCGACATCTTGGAGTTTTGTTTTGGTAATCTGCATTTTGAAAACACCAAAAAATGAACGAAATAAGCTAGCTGGTGTTTTGTTTGCACATTAGTAGTCTTAGCTCAACTAGCTGCATTTCAGCAGGTAGTCTTAGCTCAACTAGTTGTGGAGTTTTGTTTGGTGTCTACCCCAACCGAATAATGGTCGGATTTGTTCTGGTGTTTCCACTACGAGTAAGAATTATACCTGCTGAAAATTAGACAACAACCGATACAGAAGACAAACAAAAGAAGATTGGAGAGCAAGTGATATAGAAGACAAACAAAAGAAGACAAAATTGAATCTAGTTGCCAGTTGCCATTCCGCATAACATTCATCTCAACTTGCCAAGAACATAGATTCAGAACTGTTTCCAGAACAAAGAGTGTAACTACAAAATCTGTTTCCAAAATATTCAGTAACTACAAAATTTGGTTGCCATTTCAGGGAACCAAAATCTGGTACCCAAGAACTTCATTCAGTCACCACAAAAATAGTAAATACATAAGCTAAGTGTATGCAGAACATAGATTCCATCACTGTTTCCAGAGTCATTCAGTAACTACAAAATCAGCTTGCTATTTCACACAACCAAAATCTAGTACTCAAGAACTTCATCCAGTCACCACAAAAATAGTAAATACATAAGTTAAGTGTATGCAGAACATAGATTCCATCACTGTTTCTAGAGTCATTCAGTAACTACAAAATCTGGTTGCCATTTCACACAACCAAAATTTGGTACCCAAGAACTTCATCCAGTCACCACAAAAATAGTAAATACATAAGCTAACTGTATGCAGATCAGTAGACATTACATTTTCATCGACAACCAATCATTGTACATTCCAGATAGTTGCAGACATCATTGCAACTACATGTAATATTCCAAAATGAAGGTCTAACTACAGCTAGACAACTATTAGGCAGGTAATTAAGGCTGGATAGCTTTTGATCTCTTTGGCCTTAACTTGCGCAAGACATCAGTAATAGTTGGAGCTGTGGTTGTGGTTGCTGTTGCAGTGGTGGCATCAGCACTGTTACCCCCACTCATATTCGTACCATGCACAGGCTGCAATTACATATATAAAGAGAACTTAGATGTATATCAGAACTCCGTTTGTTTTTATGAAACTCATTAAATCAATGTAAAAGCTTGGTTGAGTGTACACCTTCCTAGCCTGTTTGCTAGTCATTGTGGTACTTCGTGCAGCAGTCACTCCTTTACTAGTTGACTGTGGTTGAGTGGACGACTCAGCAATTGGTTCAGCTGCGCTTGCTTCAGGTGCCTATAAGAATGATATTTAACATTATTAATACATACAGATGCTATACAAATGACATTTAAGTGTACAAGGAAAATTACCTTATAAAATTTGGAGTTAGGGTGAATGAGATTCTTGCACGTCCGTGAGTTATGCCTTGGCTGAAAACATCTCTTGCAATGTACCACAAGCCCCTTTCTAGTTGATACTTGACCCTTCTTAGGCTCATCTTGTGCTCTCCGGCGTAGTTTCTTTGGTCTACCAGGCATTCTCCTAACCGCATGGGGGGTTTATGGACTCTTCTTCAGCTGTTATCCAGTAAATATCACTTGAAACAGGTGTGATAGTATATGCATATGTTTTCAGATATTCTGCTCTAGTGTAGCAAGCATGCACATAATTTTTAATAGGTAATCTACACACTCCTATCGCCGCACATGCATGGGCACAAGGATAACCTGTTAATTGAAAATATCCACAGGTACATGTCCACTCACGCAAGTCTACTACCACACATTTTCTCATACCACAGTCGACCTCATACTTGTGACCACCGTCCCAGGTCGCAACAAATGTCCTACTCAACCTCTGATTCTTGTCGATCTTTTCTGCTATATTAGGACAGATCTCTCCTTGAAACTTTTGCATTCCAGATCTCTTTGTTTGAATTCTCTGCATCAATCTCCTCCTTATCCATTCAAGCATCCCAATGATAGGTAACTCTCTTGCTTCTAATATATAGTTGTTGAATGACTCATTTAGGTTGTTTACCAGAATGTCACATTTACTATAACCTGTAAAATGTGATCTACTCCAAAGAGCTGGTGGAATTCTGCTCAACCATTCAGCAGCTTCTTTGTTTGCCTTTCTAGTTCAATCATTGCCATTTTTCATTCCCTTTCATTGCCAGCACTTGCAGCAGCCCAAAACATGTCTTTCATTTCCTTTCCTTTGAACTTTTGGTTAAAATTCTGGTACATATGCCTCAAGCAAAATCTATGCTCTGAATTTGGAAACAGTTCATTCACAGCATGCACAAGCCCTTTCTGTCTATCTGAGATAAAGGTCCAAGGAATGTTATTTCTTCTCATGCCCAAATCAGCCATTAGCAACTCCAAAAACCATTTTCAGGAGTCATACCGCTCTACCTCTACCACTGCAAATGCTATTGGCACCATGTTGTCGTTGCCATCTCTGCCAAGTGCTGATAATAATTGTCCACCAAATGCTGTCTTAAGGAAACAGCCATCTAGACCAATTATTGGTCTACAACCATCAAGAAAACCCTTCTTACAGGCATATAAGCAATAATATAACCTTTGAAATGTACCCCTTGAACCATCAGGAGGCTTGTCAATCTGCATTTTTACAGTACTTCCAGCATTTGTGTCTCGGACTGTGGCTGCATAACTCCAGAGTTTTTGATACTGCTCCATGTCCGTGCCTAGCATCATATCCTTTGCCTTACGTTTAGCTCTACCAACCTTAGCAATTGACACATTGATCATTAAATCTCTTCTGATGTCATTCTTCAACCCCATCAAATCAACTTTTGGATTATCCCTGATCTTCTCTTGATATTTGTTGCTCAGATATGAGGCTGTTGCATGCTTATTTTGATATTCTCGAGCACACACATGCTCACCCTTCAGTGACTTTATTTGGAAGGTCGATTCATTTTGAATTGGTGTTGCCCGAATCCTCCAACTACAACCTTTTGCACAGATGACAATAATTTTTTTGGAGTAGTTTTTCACCCAAGTAACTTCATAACCCTCTCTTACTAGCCATTCACACAACACAGATCTAAACACTCTAAAATTAGTAAACTTCTGCCCCACTTTCAGCTCAAAGTGTGGCTTCCCAAACTCAACTTCAGGATTGAAGTCAAGGCAGTCATCTTCTTCTCCACTACCAGATCCAAATCTGTCCAGCAAATCTTCATCTGGAACCACAGGTTCTTGCCAATCCTCTTCAGTCACCTCAGTATTCCCTACCCTTTCATCTTCTTCTCTCAAATCTGATTCTCTAAATGTTGCAGAAGATTTTTTGATGTTTGCAGCTTCATCTTCTGATGGCCCTTGAGATGAAACAGGTCCTTTTTCAATGCTTACATCTTCAACATCTGATGGCCTTTGAGATGAAACAGGGGGGTCAATTTGCCGAATCACATCTGGCCCTCTAGATTGTGAAGTTTTGCTGGCCCTTTTCTTTCTCACAGAACCCCTTTTAGGAGAACTTTTTTCATCTGTCTTTCCACCAAATGAGAATACATGCACTGGCAATTTTTTTATGTCTCCATCTGCCCCTGCCCCACCTTTTTTGTTATAGTTGCTGTGTCCAGCAGTATTTTTCTTGGGGCTAAAGATGTCTTCATCTTCTATTGTTTCCAACCCATCTTTTAATCATTCTGGCTCTTCATCATCTTCACATGCACCTGTCCCCGTAGTGTTAGTGACCCCACCATCTTCATGTCCACAGGTTGTATCAGGGCCTTCATTTTTTATTCCATTACTGACCCCACCATCTTCTGGCTCCTTTTCAAATGGCTCATCCCCACTACAAGCATAAATTAGCCTTTCCATTGGCAAGTTCCAGTAGCACTGCTTCATTAAATTAATATCATTATTGTCCCTAATTGGGTGTAGACCACCTTCTAAATCAACATCTGGGACACAAAACCAAAACGTTACTTTATTTGCTCATTCATCTACTTTTTTAAACATTCTGCACAGGCTCACTATCGATAACTGATCTTCAATTCTGTCTTTGAAAATAGCCATGTGGGTTCCTGTGTAGTGGAGCCTTGGTTTTTCTCTAAATCTCCCACCAAAATACATGTGTACGTCAACTTTGTCCTCAGATTTCTCCTCTGTGATACCATGACAAGCAATAAAGTTTTCAGAGTCTTTCACAAGTACACAAAAAACTAACATAATACAATCAGAACAAATAATTGGGGACCACATTGGACCACAACATGTGTCGATATAAGCGATATTAAAGATAATGACAGATTACAGAAACTGGCATGCTTGACTAGTCATGGCATTTAACAGTAGTAATTGATCAATAGAAGTAATACTGCACTTTGATAGTATAACTTCAAGCCAAAAGACGGAAGACTCAAAAAGACGGACTGTCAGACTCAACAATTGAGTCTGACCAAAAACAAGGGATGACCAGATTAGGACCTGAAACACGTAGCCTTATCATCCCAAACAATTGAGGCATTGGAACCAAAGCTGCTAAACGCGTTTTTGGAGGGACCTCTTCTATAAACTGTCTCTTTTTAAGCTTTCAAAAATTATCAAAACTTTACCAATTTGAAAGGGCGCTTAAACTATCTATCTATGCAGCTAGGTTTGCTGGCCATACGTAAAAAACCTTCATCTTCATTAACAACATTCGTAAATACGTCAAAAAATCTATCTTTGTTAAATAATGGCCTCCCAATTTAATCTGAAATCAGTAAATAACAATTTTTCTTGTACAACATACCCCAAAACCCGAATCGAAATAGATGAGAGATGATATACTAACCCATTTTTCTTTGATTTTTTACTGCAAATCTTCACTTCCTCGTATTCTCCGTCGATCTTGATATTTGATTGAAATAACAATCGAAAATTTTGCTAAAAATTGGGTAGAAAAGGGGCTGCTCTATCTCTCTTTAGGGTTTTCTATCTCTCTCTCTTCGTTGGTTTCGATAAAATGAAAGTGCAAAATTACTTCTGCAATTTTCGCTTATATCAAAAGGGTATTTTCGTCTATTCACTCAGCTCCGTCTGTTTTGACGATTTTCGTCCATTTTTCAGGTTAATTCAAACCACGGGGTATCGACTGGTATGATATGAAACCACAGGGGGCTTTTATGTATGATTGCTTAACCACAGGGGGTTTTTTGTTATTTACCCTTTATTTACCTGAACAAGAACATGGTGCCACTTATTTACTTAAAAGTTTTCGTCACTTTTGGTAACTCATGCGACTAATGCCAAACAGCACTTTTATTGGTCGAGAACCATGGAATGTTAACATATTCTACAGCATTGCTACTTTCAACATAAAATTTTCCTATTCTCCCTTGGTAAAGTAGGCAGAGAGATGAAAGGTGGAGTGAGTGAAGCAAATGGCGTGCGGCACTGCTGAAAGCCATTATAATGCACGGTTCAACACTTGCTTTTGACCAGGAAAGTTAGTTGATTCAATTCAACTAACTTGCTTCATTCAATTCAAATCTCAAATCACAAAGCTAATGTGACAAAAAATGTTTGTTGAATTGGCATGTTAAGTAGATTGAAAGACAACCTACAGAAAAATCAATTAGTCATTGCATTCTCAATTATCTGTCATCTATTTTTTTAAGGGTAAATTACTTATAATTCACCTGTAATTTTATATAATGCCAGATGACCCTTATAAAGTTTTAAAATAACCATATAACCATCATATGATTTTATGTAAAGTGAAAAATGGACGGAATGCACAATCAGTTTCGGCATTTATATCAAACGTGCTCTAAAAGTGCGTGTGATAAAATCTTAATCTCCATATAATCTCCTTATATTTTGTATAAATATCTACTTAGTTCTTGTGATTTTTATATTTATCCACGTAATCCCTCCACGCTTTTATACAAGGTAGTTAAGCCGTTGATTGATTTAGCATTTAAGTAAAGACACTATTAATATTTCAATTAACGATGTTATACAAGCTATTTTTCATCAAATTTCCACTTTACATAAAACTATAGAGAGTGAATTAGGCTTTTTGAAACATTAGAGGGGTCATATGGCAATAGATCGATGAAATCACGGGTGGTTTATATGTAATTTATCCATTTTTCAATTGTGGCTATAGTAAGGTGACTTCTTCAGAAAGAGTGACTTTGATACCATTGGTTACGCTTTAGTTAACATACATTTTTGAACTAAAAAAGATTACATCGTTTTTGGATCGTTGCTTTTGTTTTATTAGCAAAGGATTGTGAAATAGAACAAATGAAAAGTCGCCTGGACCATATGGTAGAAGTTAACGACAGAGGTGATGTACGTCTATTGTTCTTATTTGTGAAGAAAACTAAGGTTGAAAAATTAATGCAGGTTTTTGTATAGAAGTGGTTATTCAGCATCTTTCATACTTCAATTGTGGAATATTTTGCATTTTGTCCTATGCAATTATTGCTTTCAAATATTGGGATCTTTATTGTAAAGTTTAATATATTTTTAATAAATAACTAATTCGGTAACCAAGGAATGGCTCTCAACTTTTTGATGCCCATAATTAAGATCACCTTATGGAACAAAACGACACGATTTGACGAGAACACTCGGTTGATGATTGCTTAGGCTTCAGAAAGCAGTAACCGTAAAGCTTGTCTTTTTCAAAACCCTTCAACTATACCCATATATCTCTAGACTTTAGATGTAGGTTCTACCAAACCTAGTTCAAGCTTTCCTGCTAAGTTTACCTGTGAATTACCACCACTAAATTTTTCTAGAACTCCCTATTTTTGGTGCAGAAATGAAGGCGTACATGAAAGATTAAGTAGAAGTCACCCCTCAGTTGGACTTCGTTTCATTGACTTATGATATGATTATAAGGTGGTGCCTACCTTCTTGCTAAAATAGACGAGCATGCAAGATTCAGATTATTAATGGGCGCTTTTCTTTGTCCTAACACTGATTTTCTTTTTTTTGGGTCCTCACTTAGGTTCATCCATCACATCCTCTTGTATCTATTACTGGAAAATATTGTTGAAACCTTCATATTCTGCCTAATTGTTCTTTTAACTAGTGTACATTCTGGGCTAAAATAAACAAAAAGTTGTTTTCCTTGGAAGGGCTTTTCTCTGAACTAATTTTAAGATACTTGCACTCTATCAATTTGACGGAATTATACTGTACAATAGATGTACGAAACTCTTGTTCTTCGTCAAAAGAAATGTCTGCTGCTGCTTCCTCGGCTGGCAATTCATCTATTAAACGTTAACCATATGAAGCTTGATGTTTGTTGAGGAAAGAGAATTTGCACTGGCAATAAGGCAGGTCCTCTCAATCATAAAGAACTTTCATCCTGTTGGATCTAGAATGATTTGAGTAGAAAATTATGGCACATCTCATGCTGTTGTAACTTTATTGGACAATGAACCGTTAATGGCAGACTTGTGCATGTTGCTTGGAAAATACACAATGAAATCGTTACACAGCCTTACAACATTGTCTCCACTCCTACCAATTGCCATCAATTGCATCTCCTGAGAGAAAATCATGTTCATTTTGTTTAGACAACAAAGTATTAGTTGAATGGAGATCGAAATAGTTGCTGACTTCCGCTTCTTGTGCTACATCTGTACAGGTCATGACTCCTGATGTTCATTTTTCAGAAAGATTTGGGCTGAGATAGTTTAGACGCTGTGGAGACCGTGATGGCCCTGGAACTGGAAGAGGACTACTTTAAGCTTGAGATCCCGGACAAGGACAAGGAAGCCGATAAGATTTTGGTTCCTGCCCTCTTGCGGTTGAATATGTCTATAACCCACCCAATGGCTGGTTAAATTTTGCTAACGTTTGTTTTGTTTTTGTCATTTTCTTTGAAAAGATGATGTTAGCCCTTTTCTTGGTTTTGACTGGTCGGAATGTTGTAGGAATTCTGTCACACAGAACAGGTGGGAAATAAATCTAACTTTTTTCTAATCAAACAATTCTTGAGAGATTTGTGACTTCAATGGATAATTGGATCTACTTACGAAGTCTAGAGTCAGATCATTGCGTTGCTGTTTTGTCCTCTGGTTTGCTAATGTTCGCTTGTCTTGTGGGTTGGATATAGGACTGCGGCTCGAGGATGAGTTCGAGTTGATCAAGTCGAACTTGAGTTCAAAAATACTAAACTCGCAAACTCGATTATATATATATATATATATTATTTTTTATTTTAATAGTAAAATTACATATATATCCATAATATTTTATTATTTATTAGGAAACATTAATATTTTATTTATTTTTAAATATAAAATAATTATTTTTAAAAAATTTTTGAGCTCAAACTCGAGTTCGAATTCGAATTTCATAAATTAAGTTGAGAGTTGGATCGATTAGGTCAAAGGTCGACTCGACTCGACTCGTTTGCACTCATAGTTGGGTAAATTTGGGTGTCGTGTCATCTGTTACTAAATCCTCAGCCATGCTACTTGTAATTAGGACCTTATGTTAGGATAAGGTCCGGGTAATTATGAAAAAGTTAATTTGATAATCCATAAAAGTGATAACGAAGACTATAATAAAATGAGAAAAAAAATAATAAAAGATAATGACACAAGGATTTACGTCTTAATTAGACCGCAACGGATCTTCTGTCTCATATTCTGTATCACTCTCTGTTCCGTTTTTTATTATATTGCTATTTCTCCTACATAAATATCATGTTTTAGTTCTTTTTTATTTTCTTAAGATCCAATAACTATTAATTTTGTGTAGGAGACTATAAAACGGGACAGAGAGTGACACAGAGTATGAGACAGAAGATCTGTTGCGTAATTAGACTTACCGTTCACGGGAGGAGACAAGGAAAATCCACCATTATAATGAAGAAGAATGCAAAACTTGCGACAAAATTCCTATAACCCCAAGCCAAAAAAGAGACAAAACAAGAGAGTACTCGTTATGACACAAAAGGAAAGATTTCCCACATGAGCTCTCTTTTTTTTTTGCTAGCAACGATCTATTGTATAACCTACTCTATCCTAATTTAGGGAGGGGGAGTCTAAAGAGACTTTGTGTTAGGGGTTAGTGGGTATATAGACCTAACTAGACCAAAAGAGTGCTATGACATTACCCTTAGATTTTTTTACTGCAGGTGAGGTTGGAACCCTCACCTACAGCCCAAGGAGGGACTTAAATCCTTCTCTGGTGGCCACTAAGCTAAGCTCAGTGGTTTCCCACATGAGCTCTCGTCTCATGGAGCTGCGATGGTGCCCCAATATACCTCAAAGTAAGAAAGAGACTGAACAAGAAATCTCAGTGCAAGTAAGGGAGAGGATTCCCTAAATGAGTTTATGCCTCCGGTGGTAGGAGTGCCACACCAAATGCCTTCCCAAATCCCTCATTTATAGGGGAAAATTTTCAATATGAAACCACCATTTGAATTGAACATGAGTTGTTGGATTCAAAACAATTACAGAGCTATATATGTCATAATAGGACGGTAAATGGTTAAAAAGAAGAAAATGTCCATATAGCCCACAATGTTTGACAGCACCATAAATGATTTCACAAGGATGCCAAAGACATATTTCAACACCTTAGGACCTTGATTAGCGGGGTATCTCCATAGAGGTTTTGAACTTGAGGTGCATATGTGATATATGCTTAAAACGTTCCATTCTTAAAAGAATAGGGGCCCTAATGTATATAATGTCTTTGAAGAGGCTCCTTGTCAAAATTTAATGAATTTAGTAGTAGTATTAGTACGTCATTATCTCAGAGGAACTCCAGTTTTTTCATGGGTACTATGCCTTCTTCTAGTAGAAAATTTGATAACTTTTTGCTTTTGGAAAATTAATTTTTTAAAGGCCTCGAAACTATGGGCAGGACAAGTTTTCTCACAACCAAGAAATATGTTGAGTGCCTATGGTTGAAAATAGATAAATGTCACTAGCTTTATTAAATAACTCAATTCGAAGGGTAGGCTCCAGTTCAATTCCAGCAAACACATTATCATATACTTGTAAACTGAAGTTGCACTGCGTTATAGTCATTTTATCCAAAAAGTTCTGCTTTGTCTCTTTTTACTTTATCATTTCTGACCTCTGTTGCTTTTCTTTCCCCTTAAAAGCCTTGCTTTCTTGATTTGAATTTGATTCTAAGAATCAATCCAAAAAAATATCTTCCTGGTCGTGGACTGTCGAATTCGGAAGTTATCATCAATGTTACCCCATAATGCCTCCCATCACAAAATTAAAAAGATAAGGCCTCCATTCCTCTCTTTGGTTGAACGTCTCTATCAGCTCCCACCTTCAGTACCTGAAATTAAGACAACTTTATTGGCGATTAAATTCACTTGACTGTGAACCAATAATATCCCTCTTGAATCAGAGCATGTGTGGTGTTAGAGTTGAAACTTTGGTAGAACTACAGAGGCTATCTTGTAAGAACTTTATCACACTGATCGTGACCTGCTTCATACAACTATTCTGCATCATAATGGCTGTCGAAGGTTGAACCAATTTATTTAATCATAATTTTCTTTGTTTGTATGCCCTTTTTTTTTCAAAATTTTTTTACATTTTTCATAAATATATATTTTTAATTACCTTTTTATGTCGCATACATGAAATTGTTATAGTACATTTTTTTTTCTACAAAAACTCCAGAAAATAGCAATATAAAGGCTCTTAGTTTCGAACAAGATTAACAACTATGAATAGCCATCAATAGCCGGCTACAAGTTAATAAAGATATATCTCTTGCACTTGTAACCATTATACCAGCCAGTTTCAAAGAGAAATTTTGTTTCTTTTGGGATTTTACTCTTTATTTTTACCCTTAAACCCAAGTTTCTTTGGTGGAAGCATTTTTTGTTTGTCATTTGATTTTTGTTTTAGCTATGAGGAGGACGGGGTAACTAAGAAAATTGTTTGGAGCTCAATGTAAATATGACTTGCAGAAGAAAGCGTGCATATATACTTCACGAGCCTACTCACCCATTTTTGTACGGATGCCACATCCACATCAAAGTCTAAATGGCTATTGTTGTCTACAGAATTTCATGGTTTTTGGTTTTTACAGCATGACTAGGGAACTTTCTTGGATTTAGTAAATTAGAAGCATGATATCAATAAAGACTTAAATTGATCATTGCTTGCCCTTGTCCAGATTGATCTTGCTTATGTTTTATATTTCTCAACGGGACTTCCATCATCTGACGAGTAAATTTCCAAAATTTTGTTGAAAATTTCAGTTGGCGTTTAAACACAGGCTAGCTATATTATGTCCACTTTCTGCTGTACGAGTCCCGTACAGCTAGCTAGTAAGATCCAGAAGTTCAAGAAGATTATTATTATAGATGAATTAATAGCTATTTCCTGCAAGCTCTTTTTTCTAATCCATAACTTTTGGGAGGGAAAGAATCGAGGAGGACCCTTCACTTTGGTAGCTAGACAAAATCTAGTAGGCCTTGTTCTTGGTTACTTTACATTTTACAAAATCTGATTATAGAAACTGATTATCAGAATCATTAAAAACTATTCTTTAGATAATTATAAATTTTAGCTTTTTGATCATTAAAAAATCTATAATTAGAACACGAAAACAATAAATAACATCACAAAAACTGATTATTCAAAATTAGAATTATAATCAATTAAAATAATTAACCGAGAGCAAACCTGTGCTCACCAACATGATAGAATTGTAAGAAACAAAAGAGATTAACGAGGTATGATAAAGATTAGAGAATCAAACAAAGTTGATGTTATTATGAGAATAAAACGATATTGACGAGGTATAATTAATTAATAGCAATAGAGAACCAAACGAATTTGGGCGTTGAGATTTCAATGATTTGAGGAGTATACAATTAACAAAGTCTCTTCAGTATTGCGTTACAATACTTTTGCCACTTTTCATGCGACAATTATGCATGCAGGGAACAAAATTTGTGGTTTAGGAGTTGATCTTTTTTTGGGTCAATCCATATCAAAATAATGGGGGATCCGTCATTCTTTTTTTAATCTCTATGTTACATTCATGATTTATTTCATTCATTTGCACGAACGAAGAATATAGTGCAGAGTATTTACCCAACAGTCTTTTAATCACTTTTGGTAGCTGATGGTGCTAATGCAAAATAGCACTTTTACTGGTCGGGAACCATGGAATATTACTAGCTGTAACATATTCTACAACACTGATTACGCCAACACGGAATTTTCCTATTATCCCTTGGTAAAGTAGGCAGAGATAAAAGGTGAAGTGACTGAAGCAATGGTCTAGCTAGCAGGGCCGAAAGTCATTGTAATGCATTGTTTTTTGACGAGGAAAGACGAGGGATACAAGAGTCCGGGGTCCTCATTCTGTATCAGAAAGTGAGTTGATTCTCGAACACCAGACAAAAGATGGCTTTGATGAGTCTCCTCCATTCATCTCAAAGTCACAAGCTAACTAATTGGACAGAAAATGTTTGTTGAAGTGGCATTTTAAGTTGATGGAGAGACAAGCTACAGAAAAATCAATTAATTATTGCATTCTCAATTATCTGGTTAATTAATTTTTTTTCGCAATGTTTACTATAGTTAAGGTGACTTCTTCAGAGAGAGTGACTCTAATACCATTGGTTATGCATTACAGTCTTTACTTTGAATTTCTTTAACTAAAAAAGATTGCATCATAGTTGGATCATTAGTGCTTTTGTTTTGTTAATTAGCAAAAGATTGTGAACTATAACAAATGAAAAGTCTCATGGGCTAGCTGCCTGTGTTGTTCTTATTTGTCAAGAAAACTAAGGTTGAATTTGTATAGAAGTGCTTATTCAGCATGTTTCATACTTCAATTATTTGTAGGAATATTTTGCATTTTGTCCTATGCAATTATTGCTGTTAAATATAGGGATCTTTATTGTAATGTTTAATATTCTTAATAAATAAATAATTATGTGATCAAGGAATGGCTTTCAACTTTTTGATGCCCATAATTGAAGATTATCTTATGGAACTAAACGACATGATTTGACAAGATGACTAGGTTGCTGACTGCTTAGGCTTCACAAAGTAGTAACTGAAAAGCTTGTTTTTTCAAGAACCTTCAAATATACCCACATGTCTCTAGACCATATATCGATATAGATGCTACCAAACCTATTTCATGCTTTCCTGCTAAGTTTACCTGTGAATTACCACAACTGATTTTTTTTTTTTCTAAAAATCTCAACTTTGGTGTAGAAATGAAGCCTTATATGGAAGATTAAGTAGAAGTCACTCCTTAATTAGATCATTAACTTTAGTGTGATGCTTCTTCTTGATTTCCTGAAAACATTATTTCTGATTATCATGACGTAGACAAAAAACTTTGGAGCATGAAACAAGCATCTTGGATTTGAAATAGAATAAAACTAATAACATGATTCAGAAATAAGATCCCAAAGAAGAAAATGAAGATGTCAAAAAAAAAAGGGAATAACAAGAAAGAAACCCTGATAACTGGTAATATTACGCAGTAGTTCAATATTCCAGGAAGGTTAGTCTGACCGTGTCTGAAGAATACGCATGACATTAAGTGCTATTGCAGACAACTCGAAGGTGTCGTTATTTCTCTTTGTTAATGGTGAAACTACACCTTTTCTCTCATTGAAACCATCTTCACAAGTTGTTGCTGCATCCATAATCGAACTTATCTCTATATTAGCATCGGCGAATCTTTTAGTATTGTAAGCTTTCATGGCCTGCTTCATAGTGTCTATTGCATCTGAATAAAGCTCGAAGCAATCATTCAAGCACTGCCGGACATAAGGATCCAGCTTCTTGCCCTTGAGCAATTGTCTGATCATGCACCTTGTATCAGTAACGTTGTACCGGATCAGCCTGAAGGAAATCGTCCCCAGGCCGCGAAGAGCAGCACAGTGGCTAGCTGGTGCAGCTTGGAGAGAAGTTGTGCAGAAATTGAAGTTGATGTTTGGATCATCTTTGGCAAATGTTCTGCAACTTTCCCTGATCAGATTCTCTTGGCTGGTGGCTCCATGGATGAAACACAAGAGGAATAAAGTGATCAAGAGGGCAGAGGAGATGGAAGGCCTCATTTTTCTTGTTTAATATGGCATGTTTTTCCTGTTTTCACTTGCTCTGTTAATGAGGTGGTGATGATTTATAGCTGTCAAGGAGTGGGTTTGGTTTGGTAAGTACATTTGGAACAAATTCTTGAACAAAATTTGAAGGAAGGGATGGTTTGAAATAACTGTCTTGACTTTGGGTCCCAAGCCCTAAGCCGTGTTGCTTTATCAATTATCCATTTGTGTAGTGTTACAATCTAGGACTGTTAATGTGTCACTTTATATTGGTCGTGTGTCACATTTCTCGTTTCACACAGAGTTCTGTCTTTTTGGTCAAGAAAAGTGGAAAGCATGTCTAGATTAGATTATTGTCTAAATTCTATCTTAGTAGTATAAGCCAATGAAAGGTAGTAAATTTTTGGGAGGGGCTCTTGAAGGCTAGTGTACAAGACAGAAATTGATGAATGAAGGGAATTGAAGTTATATATATCCAGTTTCTTTATTTATTTATTTATTTATTTTTTTTGTCTTTCTTGTTTTGATAAAACACATCATAGTTACATATCCAGCTTCATGTCTACAATCAAATGAAATTGTTTTTGCTTGTTACTGGCAGCAGTTATAATGGAAGTCAAAACTCTATATGTCCTTTAATTGAGCAAGGGAAATGTTAATCGCACTCTCACCATTTACTTTATCATACAGTCTAATAAATAAAAATTGTACGATAAAAATGACAGTAAAAGAACAATTAACTAACAAAAAGAGGAATGCTACTTGAGCAAAATAGATGATAATTCCCTTTCGTGATCCCATGCACTTCTAAGGACTCCATGACTGATTTTCTATCCTTCCTCTATTTGTATGACATGAAGAGAAATTTATAAAAAGTTCAAACTTGGGTAATTATTAGTAAGGGCAAATTTGATATGTGCTGGGGAATATTGGAAATTTTCATTACATGAAATGGTAGGAATTAATGGTTCAAGTCAATTTGCATGTTTTTTTTTTATAATGATTTCAGACTGCTTATATGGTCCTTAATTGAACCTCTAATCAAATCGCTAGCCAGTAGTCATTAGAATAACATCTGTAAGAAGAAAAAGAAAAGAAGAATAAGCATGAATTTAAAGAAACTTGAGCTTTATTTAAAGAAATGGAGAGAAAAGTCAGCTACTGTTCTAAAAGAGTTAAAGACAGCTAACTACTCTTTATGCCTCCACCCAAGAACTGCCAGACAAATGTCCAAACTTGTAATAGGAGCTAACAAAGAGTTGATCATCATTACAAAAGAGCCACGAACTCATCACTTTTAAGGCATATTCCATATATGCTGGTTAAATTTGCCAGCCTCAAGGAATTTTTATTGTAATGAACCAGAACGCAGGAGCCAAATCCAATGACAAGGTTTTTCTTTTTTAAATTTGTACTGAGAAAATAGAAGACGCGTTTCTTTTTGAAAGGCTGGTGATATTTGTTTGGATATAGGATTGACAATTTGTTGGAATATAACCCACAGGAAAACAACATATAAATTTCACTCAATGAATTAATTAGACAATGAAGGATAAAGAATAAAAAATGATGAGCAATAGCCCTATGTATAACGAGGCAAAGCAACGAAACATGGTGCAGACTAACTCAACGTATATATAGGGCACTAAGTCTCCATATTGCTCAAGGATTTCATCCGCACCATCTAATGAATCAGAGATCACTTTGGAATTGGACAACCACTCTAGTTAGATTGGAACTCAACTAACCAAACGTAGACTTGGGCTATACTAATTCCAATCAACTACAATTAAGAAATTAACAAATAATAATATTGATTTAACTCCTATAACTTTTTTTTTGTTTGTTAATCGGCAACATCTACGTTACTTCTATTCCTACCCTAATTTATCTAGAGAAAAGCCCAAGTTTGTTTGAGGAATTAAAATCCTGAATTTATCTAGAGAAAAGCCCAAGTTTGTTTGAGGAATTAAAATCTCAAGAATTTGACATAGGTAGGGGGAGAGATTGATTGAATGATACGAGAGAATAGAGTGTAAGTGAGAGATCTCCGATTTGAGACCCCACTTATACTATAAAACAGCAAAAAGAATGGGACTTAGGTGGACAAATGGTGCTTGGATAACAAATTATCTCAAATAATATTTCGCTCGCATCATAAACACATTTCCCAATTCACCTTTTTATATTGCCAACCATCTTTTTATCTCACATACATCAAATCACAAAAAGTGCTACAGTAATTATTCCAAATAATATTTCAAATAATACTCTATAATCCCATAATAATACTCTTCAATTTCTTTTGGCACTCAGTTCGAGCATAATAATCCACGTATGACTGTATTAAACATTCCTTTTGGCACTCAGATCGAGCATAATAATCCATGTACGATTGCATTAAACATTAAATTAAGGATTAACTTTTTATGCACCGACAACGTATTAATTTTTTTCACAGTAGCAGCTACTGATGCATGTCACATGTTTATGATTTAAATTTCAAATTTAAATTCACATTATATGGCATATGATTTAAATATGCTAGTATACAATGATAGTATATAAAAAACTTACTCTTAGAAGGATAATTAATCAGTAATAAACAACTACATTATGTATTAAAATTATAAGACGTTATGACTATCCATGGCTATACTTCCTTAAATGTAGGTCTTTAGTTCAATTCTCAAACTTTAAATTTGTTTTTCGTTTTCTTGTATAAGCAACAGAGCCTCACTTCGTCCAAAAATAAAAAAAGGAAAAAATCCTAGCCCGCTGATATAAGCATCTTTATGAGAATGAAATAGATGAAGTCATTTTTGAGGTTAGTTATTAGGCATCTAAGGAAAGACAGAAACGCATTGACAAGCTTTGCCCATCCTTTTGAAAAAAAAGCCATCAAAGAGTATTCTTTATGAACGTCATGGATCAAGGAAAATGTGAATAAAATGATACTGCTGAATGTAATTTACAACCAAAGATCATGAAATCCATGTTGATCAAACTGCCCAAAAGTATTACCAACTAGTATAACATTTTCGAACACTTGAATTTCTCCATGTATTATTTAGTACCAAAAGTTTAAAGCCGATCCCTAAAGAGTTATTCACAACCAATTTTGAAGCTCACTATCCTTTCTCGTTGCCCTCCTATTGTTTTATTTCACTCTAAAACAGAATAATTTGTAAATTAGTACTCGCAAATGATAAGAATAGGATCTTTCAAAGTAATTCAAATCAAAAGAATAGGAGGATCTTTCAAGAAAACTATTCAAGAAAGCGAATTTGGAAACAATTGCCAAACTCTTAGCTTATTCAGGTACATCTCCAAAATAAAACAATTACCAAATTCAGATACATCTCCAAAATTCCTATTTGAGTGTATCACAAAATTGACAATATGGGTCGTCCCCAATCCCCATCCTTAATTGCTTATACGCATCTAAGTGCCATCATCGTGGCATCTTCTGTTCGTAAGAACAATAATAGAGATTAGATTATCGAAGAGTTTCATATTAAGTGACAACTTCTTACTTAGACAAAACATGATTTTTCTTCTTTTTTCTTTTCTTTTTTCTTTCTCCGTGATAGTTCTAATCGTCGGTTTCCTAAAACAAAAAAAAAAAAGGAAATGAATATAAAAGGGATATGCATGAAGGGCTCTAATGTTTTTAGGTTACTTGCAGCATTTGGTTTGTCTCTCCAAATTTAGTACTAAGCTACGCCACTTTTCAACCGTTACAACTTGATAAAGAACATCATCCAGTATGGGAATAGTATTATGACATTAGTTTCTGAAAAGAACTAAAAAGTCCTTT
This sequence comes from Coffea eugenioides, assembly GCF_003713205.1. Classification (NCBI taxonomy): domain Eukaryota; kingdom Viridiplantae; phylum Streptophyta; class Magnoliopsida; order Gentianales; family Rubiaceae; genus Coffea; species Coffea eugenioides. The sequence continues at coordinate 27,407,722 of NC_040036.1, read as the reverse complement.
TATAAGACAGAAATTTTAACCTCATTAGTCCACTTTCTTAAAAGACATACTAAAGCATGGTGGTGTTTTAAGGTGTGGAGAAATGCTAATTTTATACAGGAGGCTTCAACCTTTTTCTTTTTCCCCTTTTTGTGTCAAACTTATGGTAAAGTAACAGAATAATCGATAGTGGTACTTACTCAAACCCTCTTTTCTACGCAAATAAAGAGGTTGGACTTGAATAATGATATTGTAACTCTAAAAGGATACTTTATCGAATAAACATACGCGACAATAAGACTGCATGGCAATATTTCGACTTTGTTTAGCAACAATTCTTAATTCTTGTGAAATGCACAGGAAATAATACAAGCTGAACCAAACTTCAAACTTGTATTATTGTTTCAGACCTTCAAACGGAACGGGTTGAAGTCATATAGATAGGATTAGCTTAAAAAGCGTTTCATCAACCTGCCTTGCACGGTTCCTTACCCAAACTTTTTTTCTTTCAGATTTTATTTTGGCATTAGATGTTAATGACGGTAGGGCTGCAAACGAGCCGACCCGAGTCGAGTTTTGGCCTAATCGAGCCGAGTCTCGATATAATTTCATTGAATTCGAACTCGAGCTCGAGCTCGAGCTCGAGCTCGACGAGCTGACAATTTCAAGCTCGAGCTCGAAAAAAATAAAAAATAATTATTTTATTTTTAAAAAAATAAATAAAATAATATTTTTTTCTTTATAAATAATAAAATATTAAGGATATATATGTAATTTTACTATTAAAATTAAAAATATATAAAATATATATACTTAAAATAAAAAAATAAAAAAAATATATATAAAAATATACTCTAGCTCGCGCGAGCCGGCTCGCGAGTTAACGAGCTTAATATTTTGAATTCGAGTTCGAGTTCGATTTCGACTCGAGCCAGTTCGAACTCGACTCGAGCTCGATATTGATCGAGCTTGACTCGAGCTCGCGAGCGGCTCGATTCGTTTGCATCCCTAATTATCACGGTCAAATAATAAAAATTCTACTCGAGACTATGTGCTAACAACCAACTCATCTAAATCGAGTTTGCTAACAATCAACTCACTTAAGTCAAGTTGACCACCGGATGTGAGCATGGAGTTCCAAGTGTGGAGCTATGTCTTCACTATTTCCTTGCTCAAGGGGATGTCCAAATCGCTTGGAAGAAAGAGATTATAGACCCAAATTTCCTACTCCAGTTTCATTAGTTTTATCTTTAGTTACGGCCGAATGTGTGGAGCTTATAGTGTCGTTAGCTTAGCTTAGTCATTAATTTAGTCGTTAGTATTAGTTATGAGTGGATTGAGTTGTTAGTTAATAAACAGACTAGATTAGCACCTTGGATCCGAGTTACTTAGTAGGGTTATGGGCTAGGTTTCAAGTTCCAATTAGTTGTGTTTTTGTTTGGCCTAGTCCGTTGGGAGTTTGTGTCAAGAAACATAAAAGCATCCTTTTTCTCTTTCAATAATAGTTACGACATTATACAAAAAATATTTCTTAAGAGTTTTCTCTCTTGGCTCTACGAGCTTTTCTTGAACGCTTAAAATTGTCTTCGTATTTATTATGTTTATCAATCAAATTCATCATTGTTGATTGTGGCGCCTATCATCAATTTCTAGAGTTCGTTAGTTCTTTTGATTATTGATAAAAAAAGATTCACAATTACGGGGTTTAGAGGGATTCAAATAGAATTTTCTGCCATTTAAACTTGTGTCAAGAAACATAAAAGCATCCTAGTCCGTTGGGATTCCAATTAGTTGTGTTTTTGTTTGGCCTAGTCCGTTGGGAGTTTGTGTCAAGAAACATAAAAGCATCCTTTTTCTCTTTCAATAATAGTTACGACATTATACAAAAAATATTTCTTAAGAGTTTTCTCTCTTGGCTCTACGAGCTTTTCTTGAACGCTTAAAATTGTCTTCGTATTTATTATGTTTATCAATCAAATTCATCATTGTTGATTGTGGCGCCTATCATCAATTTCTAGAGTTCGTTAGTTCTTTTGATTATTGATAAAAAAAGATTCACAATTACGGGGTTTAGAGGGATTCAAATAGAATTTTCTGCCATTTAAACTTGTGTCAATCACCATCAATTCGGAGTTTGGTTGTTTGCGAATTTCATCATCAACAAGGTTCGCATCGCTACCAGGTAAGGTATAAGATGTAGGTATGATTGCAAGTCAGAGATTCCAATCTTCTGCACCTACAGTACAAGTATAATCAGACTTGGAATATAATTCAAAGGTGTACACTAGTGTACATGCTAATAGCCAAGACCTACTATTAATACTTCATAATTACTCTCTCAAAAGTAGTTTACAGAAGGTTTAAGAGCTTCTATTAGTTCAACATTTTGTGCTATAACCAATTAACAGCATTTCTATAGTTTAAGAGCATAATTCTAAAATTAACTAATCTACAGTTGGTAGTTGATACATTTCCAAACGTAAAATAAAAGGATTATTTTAATCCATTCAAAGTTCAAGGACTAAGAGGCTGTTTGTTTGAACTGAAAATATTTTCCAAAAAATAGTTTTTGGATTTTCTGGTGTTTGGCAGCAAAAGATGTCGGGAAAATATTTTCCAGTGCAAAATCTTTTACGCTACAAGATGTAAAATGACTTACGGAGCAGGCATACAGAAGTTAATTTCCATCAAACTTAACGTATCAATCATTTCAGCGCTTACTTATCAAAATACTCATAACAAATAAGAAATACCAAACTGAGACCATCGTTAAAAATGCATCCTTACACCTGCAATGAAAAACACCATTGTCAGCCACCTTTCCCTCCTCCTCATCTTCGCCAATTCTATTCCTTTCCTCCCATGCCAGCATAAACAATGCATCCATGGAGATGTAGAAAATCTATACCAAGAGTGGGTCCTGATAAGTTTTTGGGTGAGAGAAATTTGGAAAAGTGAAGGAGAAATTTGGAAGACTATTGTGCAGAAAAGTTTGTACTAGAATTCAAGTACTACTTTTCCATATGATGTTTGATCAATTATAGTTTAATTACTGAAGCAATTTTCGTTGACATATTATGAATTTGAATCTTCATTGGTATGCTGTGTAATTGATTTGAGAAACTATGAATTCCCAATTCTAGAGTTGGATAGATTTGGAGATTGGATGAATCTCTGGGTTGAGATGGTAAATCCAATGTACATGGGATGGTGGTAATTGGAGGGACTCTATGGGGAATCCTTCTTGTAGGTTTTAGTTTTGTGGTACATTTTCATAAAACTGCACCAAACACCTGAAAATAAAGGGAAATGAAAATTTTTTCACGAAAATTATTTTCATTGAAAATGTTCTCTCGGGAAAAAATTTTACATTGAAACAATCAGACTCTAAATCGATATCCGTTTTAAATAATGGAGACACAAAATCATTGTTTTTTTTTTAAAAAAAAAAATAACATAGAAACCAAACCCCCAAAAGATCTTGGGAAAATTTGGAAGATAAGAAAGAATAATTGAAATTCATATATATAGGGTGTAACTTACAGGAAAATTTGTAGTCTAAAATCAAATTCCTGGTTTCAATTTAACTCACTTTTAAATTAATTTGTATTCTTGTCTTAATTCATGATTAGGAGCATCGTGTGATAATCAATTGTTTAGTGGGCAAAACATATACTAGTACTTTTGTTGACATTCATCTCAAAGAGGTCATCCCGAAGTCAAATGACAAGCAATTTTCTTTGTCATCATCCTTCTTGCAACAGTGGGGAGAGGCAAAAAAAAAAAAAAACTGCTATTTTAGGTCAATAGTTCAAATACTAAGGAGGGAATATAGAATCTTCCAACTTATCTTATAATGTTATAATGTGAGGGAAAATTTATTGGATACAAATAAATATTCTGACTAGTTCCAAATTCAAATGCTGAAAAAGTACTTTGTAGGATAATTCTAAAATTATCTAATCCATGGTTGATACATTTCCAAACATGAAATAAAAGAGAAAATTGGAAAATAGGATTAGGAAGATTTGAAATCCATAAGATTTCTATAAGTTTTAGGAATTTCGTAGATGAGGCATAAGTTATTGTTAAAAAATTACGAAAAAAAATTTTAACAGGGCAAATAAATTTATAAAATAACATGTATATGCACATACTACTTCATACATGCACACTTGAGTATACATATGTGAATTTATCGATTTAGATGTGCATATTCGATATAAGTATATGTTCCCCAAAGTGCATATTTTTATTGAATAACGTGCACAATGTTTAAAGGATAATTTAGTTATTTACTAATAAATTTATTAGTTATTTTAATCAGTGACCAACAACTCAATCCTCATTCACGAATTAAAAAAAAATTTCATCCAAGTTATGAATTTTGTATCTTCCGTATTTCAATTTCTCAAAATTCCTCTAAAATAAAAAAGACTATTCTAATTTACTATTAGAAGTTTAAGGACTAAATTGATCTCCGTTTTAAAGTTTAGGGACTACACAATCATTATTCCACCCAAGGAAGAGAAAATAGAAAAGAATAGACACCAAAACCCCCCAAAAATACCTTCAAATAGCTTCCCTCGCTCCCTTCCAAAACGAAGTCCTAATCAGATATAAGAGAACAAAAAAAACCCATCAAGAAAACACTCCTCAGCTGAGACTACCACCACCAACCACTAGCTGAGCCGGCCGGCCAGCAGCAAGATGGCGAACCTGAGAACAGCTATGGATGCGGGGTTTTGGGACCTCGACATTGCCACTCCACAATCCCTTGACGGGGTGGCCCGTTCAATCCCAGGTGACCCTATTCCATTAGACGGCGCCAGAGCGAGTAGAGCCCTCAGAATTCAGCAGCTGTCTTTACTGGGAAATGGGTTTCCGCTAGGAATCATTCCCACTTGGTCTCCAACTCCTCATAAAGAACTGGGTTCTTTTGCTCTTCATTCCCTCTTGCTCAGAGCTGCCCCGACCGCAAATTGGTAAGGAAACTCTCCTGCTAGTAGAATTATCTTTACACATTTAAGAGCTCGCTTGGAATTTTCCTCGTCGTTACTATAGCTTAATGAAGAAATACAAACTGTTGACAATTTGGATGAACAACAAAAAATTCTTTTACCATTTTTATGTATGTTTTTGGAAATGGGACAACTTGGTGTTTGTTGAAAGTGTAATTACTGGTTGTGTTAAGTTGCTGGATTGCTGGTTAAAGCTCCAGTAATCCTATTCTAGGTAATGCTATTCTATAGCATCTGGTTTAGAATGCCAGCCAAGGGCTGCGAACATTTGAATTCGAAAGCTGGGAGGAATAGAGTAAATCTATTGTAGGCTATCCTCAGGAAACCCTTGCAAATGGCCGGAAAGATAATTCAACTAAGAAATAGAAGTGGATGATACTATTCCGTGAATTTTAGCATAAACCTTGTTCTATTTGCCCCTTCATCAATAGTGATTTTTGCCCACGATGAAGTGGATGATACTATTCCTAGAATGTCATCTTCTCAAAAGTATCTGAGGCTGAATTCACTTGAACTCGTCTTATTGTTAACCTCCATTTGGTTGAATGTATAAGTTGGTGTCTGATTACAAGTTTCAGCAGTTGATTACAAACACATTCTCGATACTATGGAATTTTGCCTTTTTGATTATGGCATTTGTCTTCTTGAAGCCAAAACCAAAAAAGAAACTGCTTACTATATTGCAAATTCTTTATTTTAGTTTGACTTCAGGCAAAATTGTAAGAGTTGAAAAAATTATGATAAGTTTCCCTTGCAATAAATGGAAACATGCTAGAGAAACGGGGAAATAAGTAGGACGACAAGTATATGCAAAAAATATATCACTAGCTTGTTGGTTTTTTTATTTCCTTTCTTTCTGTATGAAGAATAAAATATGCCATTTAGATTGTCGCACATTATTATGAAATAGATGTTATTTCAGCCTTTTGTGTTTAAAAGCTGCTTCAATATGCATTCTCAAAGTTTGCATCTGGTTTGTGTCCTTCATAAATGTACATACAGGTGGCTTGGATTAATTGGGCAATTCCGTCCGAAAAAGTTGATTTCTTCCATTAAAGCTGAAGTATCTGCTGCAGATGAATGGGAATTACCTGCGTTCAGAGATGTTGCTAGACATTTCCTAAACAAATCACTTTATTCGATTGGTCTGTGCTCCCAGCTTGCTTTGACATCCTCAGCTTCCATTTTGTTGAGTTCAGAGAAGCATGGAGAGAGGAAAGGACGTCGATCTAGAGCCATGCTCTTTTATAAGGCAACAATCCAGAACTTGCTAGGTTTCTTGTATTTGAGTTGCTTATACTATGTTATTTCTGTGATTTGGACTGCTATTTTTGCTTCACCACTTCCAAATAGTCAGTTCTTTCTTTCTGATTTCGGTTTGGTTAGGCCAACCTCATTGGTCTCGTTACGCTTACATGTTTATTTTATGGGCTGCTGTTAAAAGCAGGTCTAGGGTTCAAACGTTTAGCTAGCATACATGTGAATGTATGGGTTGGGGATATCTGGCACTAGTATGTTTAAGTTGTGTAAGACATCATGAAGAAAACATAAATGCTATAATTATGGGGCCTGCTCTCCTTCCCTCTAAATTTCTAATATATCCAAGACTTCACTTGAAGCGTGTGTCTATAACACATTAACAAGCTGGCTTACACGCATACACCATCAGCTGTTATGCCATCTTTTGGTTGGCAAAGCCTTAACAACTGGTAAGTCATGGACAAATCAACTAGCCTCGTAATTATTCCCAAAATATATCGCTCCTAAATAATCAAAATTCTGCCCCTAATCAATTTCATGCCATCTTTTCCTTTTCTTTATACAGAATGTTCATTCTTATAGGTTCTTTGTTATTTACATGATAGGCCTAAAGAATCAGGTGAGTATAGGATTTTCTGTGTACTTTCCATTGTTAACATTCCATCGTATGGCAGTCGTGCATATATTTTTTCATTCATCTGCAATGAAATTTTGACTTTCAAATGCATTTAGACAAGGTAAATGCTGCTTTCTTTTGAATCATTGCTACTTGGCATCACCTTTTTGCTTTAGGATTTCTATTATTCATTTATTTTTGGGAAATTTTTTTAAGGAATTTTGGTCTTTTTGTTGTAGTTGTTGCTTATTAGATTGCTTTGAATGTGTTTGTGTGATGCTAATCATTTATTTGAGATTGTAGTCTTATGTTGCTCTGATGTCAGCTGACTTGTCTTATGAATTGATGTTCAAAGTTTGTTGAGTTCTGAAGTTCTTGTCATCATAAAATAATCAATTGCAAGTATGATGTTAAGCATGAAGGGAAAACAGGGCTTGATGGAGCCAACAAGACAAATACCAATCAAGTTTTGCTTTGAGTTGCATTTGACAGTGCTTATGTTGGGTTTAGATCGGGTCCAGATCTGGCCCCTTTTGCTTTACTTTTACTTTTGCTCCCTGTGACTGCTGCAAAATGCTTTTCTTTTCTTTTGATCCAGTAGTTTAATGTGTATTGTTGGTCAATACTTTGTTGTGAGTGGGGGCATCTATTACTGTTCTCTGCTTGTGTTATTTACATGCTTGAATGAGTTTGGGGCTGTTCTAAGACATGCATCAAAGTTTGAGGTTTACATGTTGATCTTTGTTGGGTTTCAGCTTCCCACTCATGACATCACCTTGGAAGCAGCATGGCCAGAGCTGTTTATAGACAATAGAGGAAGATACTGGAATGTTCCAGAATCTATATCTCTTGACTGTTTGTCCCTTGTTTCTGAATCTGGGTTGAGATATCGCTTTGGCATTCATAAAAATGGTGGCCTTCCCAGTTCTGTTGATTCCTCGAATGCTGCCGAGGCACCACTTGCTTTATTGCCAGGGTTTTGCGCAAAAGGTGCAGTTTCTTATGAGAAGAGCCAAGACCTGTGGAGGCAAAGAGAGACGAAAGAGGATCTCATAGTAGAGACACCTAATGGCAAGTTTTGGCGGCCTTCATATGATGTTCGTCTTAAGGAACCTCATTCAGCTATATCTGGAATAATTGGTAATGTTGTTTAATGTTCTTGTTCTTGTTCTGTTTTTGAACAACTAAGACTGTCTTTCTTTCCTTTTAACTATATTACTCTTTTCTGGTTCTAAAGGCAATTTGTTACCTTCATGAACGAAAAATAAATATTCATCTGTGTCAAAAATTTATTAGCATCTCCTGACTCCTGGTATGTGTTTGCCTTCTATTTTTCTGCCCAATGTACTTGGTTAGCATAATGAAGTTGGATGAATGTATCAACTATAATCAAAATATAAAGTTGAAGTGATGAATAAACAAAGATCCTATGTCCATTGTGCTCTATACTTGGATCATGAAAAAAATCTGTGTTCTGTCTCCCGTATGATGGTCTACTTTAGTGTTGTAAGGAACATACAGTAAGTGCATTCAAGTAATTGCGTTGGTTAGATACGATTCACTCTTGTCAATATTTGAAGCTTAAGCTGTTCTACCTCCCATGGCTGCTGGTCCTTGGCTTTCTTAGATATGAAAGTCTATCATCTTTATTGTTGTCCTTCTCCTTAGTTGCAACACTTAAGAATACAGGAGCCCTCTACTCCTGGTAGTTAGTGTAAGCCAATCCTGTCCCTTCAAGCTGTTAACTGGAGTAATCTTTTTGAATTTACTTTCATCAAGTTTTTGTGGCTACTAATGTACAGAGATTGAGCAATAAGCTCAAAATGCCACATGGTTATTATTTATACTGCCAAAGGAAGATCTCATCTCTGCTCCATCCACTCTCTTTGCTTGGTGGGAATATGCAGTGTCTTTTAAACTCAAGTGATGCCAAACTCTCCAACTGGTGTTCCATTTTTTGTGTCTACTGATTTTATAAATCTAGTTCTTTCTTACGGAGTAGAGTTTAAAAACAAATAGAGTGCCAGGATTAGCCAATGATCAAGGGCAGTGGATGTTTAAATTTTGGGCCTTGTCCGGCTTATGTTGCAGGGACTATTCTCAATTAGAGCACATGCTTATGATTGTTCTCTTCTGCATTTTCAGAACTTAAAAGTTTCTTGAATAAATGCAACATATTTTGCTAATATCTCTTGATTTATTTACTCCGACTTCAGCTTCTTAGTAACTATCAGCTCTAATACAATGTCTTGAGAATACTGTACGTTACAACTGCAGGTCTTGAGTCATGATAGCAGTTCATTAGTACAAAATTTTGCAGTCATACATTTGCTTTCAATATTTCTCTTCCTACTAAATAACAGTTCTTGTAACCTTCCTTTCTGCTTCAAACTTTTTTGTGCATATAGGTGCTACTTGTGCATCATGGTTTGGTAATGGGAAGAGTGTGGTTGCTGTTGAATCAAGGGAAGCAGGGGATGATGACATTCCTTATAATGCTAAGAGTAGAAGTCCTTTCAGTCTTGATATGTTTGGGTCATTTTGCTATACTTTCCAGCATGGAAAATTTAGAAAGTTGTTTGGGGACCTATCAAGGATAGATGCCCGATTGGATGTCGCTTCAGTTTCGGCATTAGCCAAGCAGATTTCAAATGTTGGGAATGCTTCTTACAGTAATGCAGAAAACTTTCCGTCTTTGCCGAGATTCAATGTTATATTGCAGCAGCAGGTAAACTTGTTTTAAACCTCCTTGTTTTCTGCTTATAGAATAAAATTGAGAATCTTGCTGAAAGAGAAGGTAATACTAGTAAAGAGAGAAGTTCAATGACTCTGATATCATGTTGTTTTCAAATTTGTACTTTTTGGGTGTATCATGGTTAAGTAGCATAGAAGTGCTTGAGGTCAGTCGCAATCATCGAGATGGTGCAAGTTTTGAATTGTAGGGTCATCTAGAATGTGAGTTATTTTTTTATTTTGAAATTCTTGAGGTGTAGGACATAAATTTGAGCTGCTGAATATGTTCATTTTTGTAGGTTGTAGGACCTATTGTTTTCCGAGTGGACTCTAGATTTGTGCTTGATTTGGCAAGGGGCAGCCGGGGTCCTCACTTTGAAGATGCTGTTTTCAGCCTGAACTATGCTTTGCGGCTCTTGCAATCTGGGAAAGTTGTAGCATGGTACTCTCCCAAAAGGAAGGAAGGGATGATCGAATTACGCTTGTTTGAGTTTTAATTTCTACCTCTAATTTGTTTCGGTAGTTGAGGCAATTTTGATTTCATTGTCCTTTTGTATTATACGCCTCGTAATAGCAACACCTTACTTTTCTTATAGTCAGTTGATTTTTGCCAGAAAATGTGCACCTTTCTGGAAATTTTTGGCTGAATGAAGAAGTTGGCAAACATGAAAATTTGAGCATCTTGATTGTTGCAATTGATATGTAGAGGGGGTAACTCAAAAAAGCACGAATAGTCAAAGGCTTTCCTACTACAAGCTTGACACGATTGAGAAGCGCATCTGCAGCCCAAAGCTGGTAACTCTTTTGATCTGTGAAATCAGATTGCACCTTGAGTAGTAATGCTGGTCGTTACACTTTCGATACAAAGGACGATTTTATTTGTCAGTTCTCCAGTTCTTCTTGGTTTCACTCGGTTCTACCACTCCATGATTATGTCTTCACCGATTGTTATTGTCAGTTTATATGGCTTGTTGATACTGATTGGAAGCCGTACTTTTGGTCTCTGTCGTTTCTTTTGCCCTCTTCTCTTGGCATAATTGAAAGATAAGTTTGTAGATTATAACCAGATATCAAACAAGACTGAAGCATATCCAGCATTCAGTTGCTGATCCTTCTTAATAATTGATATACTGACCTATCATTATAGTAACTTACCCCCATCTAAACTTTTGCAAGAAAGTGCATCATGACAAGGAAAATGGTTAACCCTAGTATGCTCACCTGTTGCCTTCAGGAAGACCCCTTAAGAGGTGAACATCAACAAAAGCCCAATATGATTCACCGGATGAACAATTTTGAACTGATTTATCACACAATACGACTAACTATAAATTTAGATAAGACTGCCAGCCTAAAATCAACAACACATCAATGTCAAAAGCAGAGTCAAATGGAAAACCAGAAATTTGATTTTAGGCAGGGAAATTTGAAGCATGTAACTTGTGATGAATTACAGTATTGCAACATCCCACAACACTGAGTTTTACATTATAATTGCACAATTGAAAGTAAGAGAAAAGCAACTTTAGACTTCAAATGAGCTCTCTACCAACCAAATCTGACAAAATGAATGCATCGTCGAAGCCAAATCTCCTTAATCAGAAGCCTCAGCCTTTGAAACGCTGAAATTATTCAACCACAGCAAGGAGGTCGCCAGCTTTACAAAAACAGTGTCTAGACTCTGTTCCCAAATCTACCTGATAGATTATCAAAGAAGAAAAAAAAAATCAATCATAAATACCTCAAAAAAGAAATATGTTTAAATGAGTATCCATTTCCTGCAGATCATGTAATCCTAGAAACTGCTTGCAAACATCTCGAGAACACATCTCAAGACATAGAAGTGACGTGTCATTGCATACCTCATAGGCATTTATGTCAGAAAAAAGCACCTGCAAAAAATAATATAGGGTCAAGACAACAATCACGTCAAACAACAAAGTCCAGCATCCCGGCTATGTATTTTGAGTAATCAAAAACAGGACTTCAAAGTTCTGCGTGCACAAATTTGTCAACAGACCTTCTTACCACTGTTCACTTCGCCAGCTTCGGTACCAACAGATATCACCTAGAGTAAATCACGCAATTAAGCAGCCAATAAATGAAATTCAGTCCAGTAGTGTTTACTTTAATAAAACATTTTTGATGTTTCACCTACCTCCCCCATTAGATAGCGCTCAAACTTTACTGCTGATTTTGGCAGCAAAACTCCCCCTGCTGATTTCTGCATTAAAAATATTTTGTATGTCAATCATAGCCCTAGGAAGGTATGTCTCTGTTTGCGCATGTCTGTCTAAAAGTATGTCTGTAGAGAATTCTATAGTATCCATTAGGACTAGAATTCCTCAAGTTCCTTTAACTATCCAGCATGACTGAAATAAGAGCATACTATAGGCAAAAGTTGGGCTAGAAAGAAAGTTTGTTATGGAATACAATAGTAATTTTCAGTGCTACAGCCTGGGACGGGGCAGCACTTGCAACAATACATTCCCATCATTATAACCGAAAAGACTCTGCCACGGAAGTATGAATGTCAACTTGCTCCTCCGCATTGCCACTATCACAAACTTCGAAGTAACTAATTGAAGTCTCACACATAAAATCAGGATCATACCATCTATAACCACACAATCAAAGGAATCACCATCTGCTAGTGTGTGAATTTTACATAGTCAACCCAGTATCAATATTATTGAAGTCTTTTATGTCCGCTTCAGAGTTCATAACACATAGACAGGCCCTGAATTTATAAGAAATAGGTCACCGTTCACTAAGTAACTACGATGGTTTAATTACTGTTTTTATTCACTGAAAGTTACTTTTCATAGTAGTCATCACTTTGCAAAAGATGCTTGTGGTTATTACAGAAACAAAAATTCTAACATTTTTTAGAATAATAATGAATGAAAAAAGACAACATTCTGATTCAACATTTTCCAATATCCAACAGAATTTTGACACGAAAATAATGCCTGGATACTCAATTGTTTCGTATTAAATTCATTACTTCAAATCTCACATATATAATCCCATTAAAAGTAAGTATTAACCCACCAAATACCCACGATAATATGAATGCAGAAGAACAAAATTCATAGCCAGAAAAATTTAATCTTGACAATGATAAAGTCTACGATGGAATACCTGTGGTAGCTCCTCTAACCTTATTAACACTCTATCTGCTTGAGGCACAACCTGTAAAACATAGAAATAATCAAATAAACCAAAACCCATCAGGAATTTTTCCCTTCCCAATTCCCCCATTCGTCCAACATAAGAGCTGGGAAAAATTATTGAAAATAAGTTGAAACAAAATTCTACTCTAAAATGTTGAAAAAGAAAAACAGGATGAAGAACGAGTGAAAACCTTAGTGGGTTCGAACTTCTTGGCAATTGCACTGACTCTGAGGGAGTTATTTCTGGGCAAAACTGATGAGAACAGAAAATGAACTATATATGTTAACAAAGCTGAGGCCTAATTGGAAATTGAAAAAAAAATTCAACAGGGCAACCAAGAAAAGGAAGTTAGAATTACCTCTGGGTCTTTGGGTGGGCAAAAATTGGAGGTTTGTGTTTTGAGAAGTGAAGGGTTTTGCTGCTAATGTAACAAGGGTAGACGCCATGGATAAGGGGAAAGAGCTACAGACTTGAGCTTTGAGCTGGGAGGAAGAGCAGCTTTTGTTAATGTTAATTTTGAAATGATACGCTTATGGGCCCTTTTATTGGTTATAAAAGCTTTGCCTTCTAGAGAGTTCGTCGGAGCTCTCACCCAGGTTTTGTGACCTAATCACAGATTTTTGGGTCGCCTACAGTTGAGGCCCATTTAATTGGGCATTTTGGCAGTTGTCAAGTCAGACGCACGCTTCAGTTAAGCCCATCGCTACGATTATTATGTTTTTTAAAAAAAATTCTGGAAACCATGTAACGTAAAAAAAAAAAAAAAAAGTCTATACCATCATAGCAGCACAAAATAGTAAAAAAAAAAAAAAAAAATCATTATGCAAACAAAAATTTTCAATGTTATTTGTAATCACGTGTAATGTACCAGTATTTAGTTATCTTTGTCTTGAGGTATTAAGATGGTAGTACTGTATCTTTTTTTTAATCCTTCTTAGAAATTAACATTAACAGATATTATTCTAATCATATGCATTTGGATAAAATCCAATAAACTTCTCTATCGTTTATGCACAAGTCAAAGGATCCCTTATCGATTAGAAATATCCACATAACCCCTATACTTTTGATCAAACTCTAGAAACTACTTAAAAATCACTGAATGATCGATTGGTAAATAACTTACGACTCAAAAATTGATGAATGACCGATAAATAACATCCATGCAAGTTAAAAATGCGAATGGCAATTGAAAATTCATGTGTTGTTCTAAAACATAATATTTTTTTGTTAAATTATTGGGTTGCTGGACTGACTAGACCCGACAGCTAGTTGGGAATTTTCCTGAAAAGCTGGCAAGTTATCAGTCTTGAGTGCTAAATTGAGTGTTTGGATAAAGTATTATTTAAAATAATTACTGTAGTACTTTTTTGTAACGCGATGTATGTGAGATAAAAAAGTAATTGAAAATATATAAATGTGGGTTAAAAAATGTATTTATGATGCAAGTGAAATATTATGTGAAATAATTCAACTATCCAAGAAGAACTGGATTGTCAAGAAAAAGAATGAAACGGAGAAAAGAGGAAAAAGAGAGGAAAAAATGGAAAGAAAAGGGAAAAAAGGTCTCTAGTTTGACCAAAAATAAAAAAGGAAAGTAAAAATAAAAGGAAAAAAGAAAAAAAAAAAAAAAAAAAAGAAGAAAGATTGCAAGTCTTTGGTTTGATTGACAATATAAATAGAGGGCAAAGTTGAAAAAAAAAGTTGTAAATTATTTAACAATGTTTGGATATCCCATTAGTTGAAAATAATTATTTGGCTTCCATCATAAATATATTTTAACTACTTTTTTTGTCTTTTTAATTACTTTTTTATATCATATAATACATCATATCACAGACAAAGTACTTCAGTGTCAAAATGAATAATTTTTTCAAATAACAGGTATACAAACACTTCTTGGCCTCAGCATTTCAAGTAACTTCAATCTATTCTCTGGTTTGCAAGGTCTAACTGGTTACTATGTTCCACTGTTGAATTTGGCATTAGAATCCCAAGTATTAATAGTTGCAATAAATCTTCATAAGTGATCAACTAACTGAAATACTTAGAAGAGTAGTGGGGAAACAAACATTAGGAATAGCCTGTTGTTATTCGGCTAATTGGCTGGAAGCAACTGGAGAGGTATTTCCCAAAAAAAAAGAAATCAATTAACGGCTACTTGGGACCCCTACGCCATCTTTTCCACCCCCAATCTCTGCAAAAACTCGTCCTCTGTCCACTTTTCTCAAAACCCAAAGCTCACTTTTTCTTTCCAATGTTCATTTGACTTCTCCAGTAATGTGCAAGAAATGCTATCTATAGTCTTAAGTTTAAACGCTAAGCAGACCCCTTTGTCTGAGCTTTACCTTTCTTTCATCTCTCTCTCTCATATTTTTTTTCATTTCCACCGAGAAAGAAAGTGAGTGAAAACTAGCTCTTTCACTCACTTTCTGAATTTGGCATATCGGACTCTTTTGAGAGGAAGGCATAATGTTGAAGACATTTGTTAACCTCATTGTTCTTTGCAGCCTTTTCTTGGCAGCTGTTGTATCCTCAAAGCACCACGGTAGGTAGATTCTGAGTCTAGAGCTCCTTATCTCATTCTGCTCCTCTGCCTTTCCTTCACGACTACTGGGATGTATATAACCCGTCTAGTTTTTGCTTGATTTCTGTAGTTTTCCAATATTGTATGATGTAATAACAAGCTTGATGAGCTACCTTCAATTTTTTTTTTCTCTGTCTAAAATATTTTGTGTTATGTTTCTGGCATAAATGGGATTATTAATGGAGAAAGATCTTGTATAAAAAGTCAATTTCAGTAGCTTTGATTCTTTTTTTGGTCATAGAATTTTTCTGGGGAAATAACTTCTATATTGTCTGATGAAAGAAACAGTCGAAAATCTGGAAAAAAAAACTATGTGCATTTTGAAAAAAAACATCCTTTAGATTCCATTTCCGGTTAATTTCGAATTGCCCATTTATTTCGGTCAAATAAAGGACTTATTGTGCCTTGATGCAATTGATTCATAGAAGAGCTTATGACTGAAACTTAATCGAATTTATTCTCCCATTTTTTCCTCCATTTCTCTTAGCCCATCTCTCTACCACTATTGTTATGAATACATTTCTATCACAAGTGATGTTCTTGTTATTCTACTTTGATTATCAAAGCTTATGTATCGATCGTTGTGACACAAGAGAACATAAACAAATACCAAAACTGTGATTCAAACAAATATTAAGTTAGCTCATAAGACTGCACTCTGTAAATTCTTTGACGCGGTTGTTTTTGGCTTAAATTATCTAACCTGCAACCAAATAGAACGTCATTCTTTGCTGTATCGGAATAATGTGCTTTATTCTTTGGGGGAATTTTTACCCCTGTATCATTTTCTATGACCAAGAGCTAAGGAGGAAATGTAAAAAAAATTTATTGTTATGATATGCATTTTGTACTAAACCCGCTCGTAGTTGGAATAGGAAGTCCAGCTGCAGATAATGAGCAGGGGACAAGCAACCACTAATGGCTTAAAGGCTAAAACTCCCTTCTTCAACCCTTCATCACAAATTTCTTTAAGAGGAAAGAAAGGAAACTTAGTCTCTTATTATAAAGGAGGACAGGAGAAATGCATGTATGATCGGCCATCACACTGACATGAAATTTCGGAGATGATGAACTAGAAGGGGCTAGTTACAATAAGGACATGAAATGGCATGCCCAATAGACTTTGGTTGTATTTTCTATGACTTACTTTTCTGATGATGTTTGCTCAGCTGATTCTCATGCTTTACCTGAGGGATCTTCAAAAACCAACCCCTTAATTAGAGTGTCTTCACAGATTAGATAGGAAAATATACGACTTGTATTGACTTGGAAGTACCTATATTCGAATAAAAAGAAAATTTTTCCTCCACCTCACCATTAGTCTTGTGGCCAGATACACCTGTTGGAGCAGTCGCTGCATTTGTACCTTAATTGTGATGTTAAATAAGAAATGTCTTAGATTGAAAGGTAAGGAATCAGAAGCGCTGAGATTGACTTAGAAAGGCAATTTGCTATGTCTTATTTATTCTCGGTAATCTGAATTTACACTAACACTCAGGCAGCAAGAATACATTTCTGTCTCATTGATATCTGCTCATGTTCAAAAGGCATGGCAGTTCTGGATTTCTTTTGTCTTGTTAGTTTCAGGTTTGTGTTACATGATTTTTTTCAAACACTGTCATCTGACTGCAAGATCTACCCTTGTGTATTGTACTGTATTTTGCTACAGGGAACCCAGCAGATGATCTTGTTGAACTCATCAACATGAACCGAACAGCTCATAAGCTTCCTGAATTAAGTAATAGTCCTGGCCTGGGGTGCGTTGCCCTGCAGTGTGCAGAGGAATGTCAAGCTAACTGCACTAGTGATAATGCCATAAATTGTCACCCTTCCGCAGATGATTTTACTGAAATCTTTGCTCCCAATTGTGGTGTGGAGCTGCCAACTTTTGGAACCATAACTGGCCATGTTGTTGGCTGTCATCACAAAGATCTCACGCCTTCAGAAGCCTTCTCAAAAGTGCTTTTCCGAGACAAAAAATCTTTCTCCCTTTTGGGAAACAGATCACATAACGAAGTAGGAATTGGCATATTTCGAGCCCATAAGCACAAAGGTCCCTATTTGTGGTGTGTTTTATTTAGCAGTAGTCAAACAAATACCACGTTTGTTCTTGATGATCTTGGGAGAGGGATCAAGCAGAAAAAAGGATGTTACAGCGGACTAAGCGATGCTTGCAGCAGACAAAATCGAAATACTGATCAAGCTTCATATGTCAACATCTGTGTCATGTTATTCATCATATTTTTTCTGTCAACAAGCGTACGATAATTTTCATTAAGAGATGCTGATAATTGTGATACTTGTTTTGGATGAATTAGAACCTAAAAGTAGTTGCTTTTCTCGACTTTAATGTGTGTTTGTGTGTGTACACATACCATGCAATAGCGATCAATGGCCCTAGGCTAGCACCACCACTCCAAACCGTAGTTATGTGCAAAATACGATGAGTAAACGGGAGGCTAGAACAAGGAGGGGTAGTGGAGAATGGAGGAATGGTAGTGGCAATTCTGGAACTTTGGTTTCACGATGGCATAAAATCATCGGCTTGTTTTTTTTCTAATTGGTTTTTAGTTGCTTTGAGTAATATGTTCTGAATCTGATAGAACAATTCCGTTTGGATTAACTGTTTTTTGGGATGTTTTTGAAATATTTTACTGTAATAATGTAGGTGAAATGCTTTTACTATGGATGAGGTTGTTTTTTAAGTTGTTTTTAGTGTATTTGAGGTTGCTTTTTTAATAACTCTTAACAATATAATAACTTATTGGATTCACAATTCAGATTTAATATTTCAATTTTTAGATTTTAGTTTTATCAAACTTACCTTAGTTTTTAAATACACTGAGCACTTTAGGACACGTAGAATCATATCACAAACATGAACATGTTAATGTTCTAAATTAGTTTTACAAGCTAGCATGCTACAGTCGTGTTTATCCCGATTTTCATGAGTGTTTTAGAAAATTAACCTAAATTGTCATATTATCCCATCTCTACACTTATGTAGATGAGTCTATCAAAAATACTCCATGACTAAGACACCTTACTCATATGGGCTATAAAACTCGTCAAAAGATATTAAAATTTTCAACCTCACTCATATGCATTTATACCATATGGATAGACAAGCTTTTTTGATAATACATCATACATCATATAATGCATGCCAATCGCTCAAGCCACTCTATGATTTGTTTATTTCTAATCTAGTTTTTGGAATCTTTAGTTTCAGTTATATACTCATAAATAGTTTTAATCTATATCAAATTATGTCTTATCCGCTCAATGTACATCTTATCTTTAACTCAAACTTGAGATTTAATTTTTGTCATACAATATACAATAGCAAAGATATGATACTGTGACATTCATGTCAAAGAAGTCTCTAAATTACCCAAGTATATTGCACCAAATATTTGGTGAAGAAAATTTTCGTTCATTTTCAATTGCTAATACACATAGACACTTATCCACATCTTTTTTGTATTTTCACTCTAGTAGCCAGTAACCATACTATTAGGAACTATCTATTTAGGTGACTAATGGCCTGCCACTAAGATCCATTTAAATTTCTCATGTGTATAGACATCTCAATTTCTTTCTAACAACTAGCAATCTAGTAACCTATTAAGAACCATTTATAAGTTCACCACTCATTTCAGGCTTCAAACTTCAAACTTCCAGTAGCATCTTCTACATCTTCTTCTTCTTTTTTTTTTTTATTATCTACATAGTTTTTTCTTCTTTTTTGTATCATTTGAAGAAGGCACTTTATTTCTAACTCTGGGTTCGTTGGGATATGGTAATTTGGAAAATATTTTAATTATTTGCAAAATATAATTTTTAATTATCTTTTTATTTCATATACATCACATAAAAAAGTGCTTTAATAAATAATATTAAAAAAAATTTCAAATAATCTTCAATTGATACAAAACCATAATTTTTACTCTAATCAAACCTTTTGTACTCGCTAAACAAATTTAATTACAACAGTGCAATCAATGATTTAAATTGGTTAATAGTTTGAACATGCTAGCTGATAGGTCATAATTTGTTATTAAATTTATAATTATTCTCCCCCTGATTTTAGCCAAATATTATTTTAATCGTCGGATTCTACTTATATTTGGTATTTTGTGCTTATTTCAGGAAAAAGAATGAAAAGTGCTTAAAATCAAATTTCAGAGAACTTCTTGATGAGTAGGTGTGCCCACGCCTAACTCCAGCCTTCTTGGCCGGACCTTCGGGATTATGTGCACGTAGAAAGCTTCCTAGAATGAGTGGAATAGCTGGCTTCAAACCAGGAAATCACAAGACTCGTGGGCCGCAGAGGTGCAGAGGATAAAAACTCTAATCCTACAAAACGTCAAGGACTTGGAAGCTTACTTTTCTTTTCAGCGGCCAATAGGAACAAAGCCAGAATCACGTATGAATTAGACTAGCTTGAGTTTCCTTTTTCTAGCGGTCAGACGTCTTCTTTTAGGAGGACAATTCCTATCTTTTTATTCGGACTCCTTAGCCGGCTTTTGGGAGAGGAGAAAAGGGATGAAAAAGCTTCGGTCAACCTTTTCTCAATGGCTTTGCACGGCTTGTTCTCCATTAATGGAGAACTAAGTTCTTATTTCTAGTCAATGGACAACTGAAGATTTGGTTCTGTAATTACTGTGAGATCGAATTTATTTTAATCGCTTCCTCATTTATTGGTATTTATATGATTCCTGCTTTTAATTGTTATAGCTCTTGTGTATGATTGATTAGTGCGCAATAATTAATTATTCATATAGGCTATTTTGCTAAATAGGGGTAATTGAATAATTGTTCGTTACCTCTATCCCAGTAGCAACTGGCGTAATTGGGTTTATGTCAGGGAAACATACGATCTAATTTAAACAAACCCTCTTAGCGTGTTTGTTAGTTAGGATTGGGCCTTTCTAATTCTTAATGCAATCTAGAAATTAAATCCTACGGTCGTACCTAGGGTTGTTTTTGGGTTAGAGAAATAGTTAATGGTCATACCTTAGCTATCGATAAATTAAGGAAGGGTTGGTTGTTTATCGCGTGCATGACAATTATAACTAATCTATTAATAAATGTTGGAATTACCTTGAATCGATGATCAGTTGCATGAACCATTTCTGAAGTGTACCCTTGGCTAGAGTTTCTCTTAGTTATTTCTTTTAATTAATTATTTTCTGCATTTAATTTATTTAGTTAGCATTTAAGCCAAAACCCCCCATACTTTGGATTCTAGAAGAAACGAATTATCCCCAATCCCTATGGATTCGACCCTACTCACCGCTATATACAAAATCTGTATTTTTCTCGAGTAGGTATTTATTATTGCACAGGTTCGACATCCTGTCAATTTTTGGCGCCGTTGTCGGGGACTGGTGCCAAATTAATTTGTTTCTTTTTGAGTTCATCTTGTTTTTATTTTTATTTATTTATTTTTCTCTTATTTTTTATTATATAGTTTATGGCTTCTAACACTCCGTATTTTGGTGATTTACTGGATTTTGTTTCCGAGGAAGGCAATGAGACTGATTTTTTTTCTAAGTTTGCATATTTAGAGGCACTAAACTCTATTAGAGAAAGGATGGCTGCTGCAACCTGTGAAATTTGTTATGCCAGGGATCATTCGACCGGTATGTGCCCCGAATATCAAGATAATCTGAGTGTCCCACTCAATAATTATGGAGATTTTTCACCATGGTCTCAAACGTGGTATAACTCTAATCCAAACGGGTATGATCAAGGATGGTGGGATAACTCCAGTTATAATTATACAACAGGGCCACTAGATTTTCAACAGCTAGAGTCTCAAGAACCGTCATCCATGTCAGGTATGTCTCTTGAAGAAATAGTTGAATTAATAGCTACTAACACATATCAAATTCAACAGGAGGTACATCAACTTCAACAGGAGACACAAAAGATGAGTGAAGAGATGAAAGAAGGAAGGCGTGAATGGGCATCTAAAATGAGCAAATTGATTTCTCCAGTTTATGAAGAATTGCCCTCATCGACTATTATCGACCATGAGGAAGATGAGAGTGCAATTATCCTGACGAATGACATGGTACTGCAAGAGTCTCAAGAAGAAGAATCTAAAGATGCAGATGAAAAGAAAGTTGAAGCACAAGAATTGAGACCTCGACATCAAATGGTTCAAGTGAATGAATCCAGTGAACCATCTCCAAATGCGGTGACATCTCCTCCATTCCTTGATCAATATTTTCCTGACTCTTATTCTTTAATTCCTGTTAGTGAGATTGATTTAATTATACCAGAAAATTTTGAGTTTCATGACAGGAACAAGTTAAGAGTCACGATGGCAAAATATCTCAAACCAGTAAGTGCTTGTGATGGAGGAGTGAATGAAGATTTAAGGTCATTACTTGATTGTTTGGTGCCATTTACTAGTCCATGGAAGCCCGTAGCTCGTGTGCTCAAGAATTACTCCATTTACGAGGGCTATCAGGATTACATAGAAGATGAAACACTGAAGCGAGCTACGCGATTTTATCCTCCATGAATAAACAGGACAATGTCTAGCCAAAGACATTAAAGAAAGGCGCTACTTGGGAGGCAACCCAAGACTATTTGTTTCAATTTTCATACATTTTTTTTTCGTTTTAGTTAAGTGTTAGTGTCAATTAATAGTTTGTTGCTTGGTGGCAGGAAAGTGGCAGTTAGACGTGCCCACGCCAGGTGGTCACGCCTGAGGAAAGAAATTTTCGTTCAGGATCTGCGGACTCTATAGCAGTTAGACGTGCCCACGCCAGGTGGTCACGCCTGAGGGAAAGAAATTTTCGTTCAGGATCTGCGGACTCTATAGCAGTTAGACGTGCCCACGCTAGGCGGTCACGCTAACGGATCGAGAATTTTCGACGGATGGTCAAATGACTAAGGGCAGTTAGGCGTGTCCACGCCTGAGACAGGGGTTGCTGGTTCATCTTAAAAAAAAAAAAAAAATATTTATTTTATTAAAAAAAAAACATTTTTTTTAACGTAATTTCCAATTCGAACGATTCACGTTGGAGTAATTTTGAAAAAAAAAAAAAAACATTTCCCTTTTCTCTTTTCTTCTTTTTCCTTCTTTTTTTTTTCTTTCTTTCTTTCCTTCTTTTCTTCTTTCTTTCTTTCTTTCCTTTTCTTCTTCTTCTCCGCCGCTCCCCTGTTTCCCACTGTTTCTTTTTTTTCTTTCACGCCGCTGCCGTAGCTCACGCTCGTCCCTCCACCTCACTCACCCTCGCCCGCCTCCAGCGTCATCCGCAACCAGAGCCGCCGCTGGCCCCAAGCCCCAGTGACCGCCAAGAGCCTGGCCATCGCCACCACCTAGCGAGCAATAGCCGCGCGTCGCGCCTCATCCTCCCTGCAGCTTGTCGACGCCTACCACCAGCTCCACCTGCGCACTCGCGCTCTCCCTTCTCCCTTGTCACTCCGCCAGCGAGCAGCCTGAGTAGCCGCGACAGCCACCGCCGTCGAAGACCCGCGGCCGCGACACAGTCGCCGCGCTCCCTCGCGTGACAGTCGCCTCCGTCCGCCACTGCTCCCCTGCCCACAGCCGTCCATCCACAGCGGCTACCCACACGAGCGACCCTCGCCGCCGCGCCTCCAACCGAGCCTCCAAGCTTCGCGACAGCCACCAGTGCGCGCCGCCGAAGCAACGCCGCCGCCGCCTAGCCCCAGCTCACGTGCACCTCCACCTCGCGCAGCTCAAGCTCCACTCCAGCAGCTCCATCGCCACCTCCAGCCCGCGGCAACTGCTGACTAGCAGCCATCCACCAGCGGCTACCCACACGAGCGACCCTCGCCGCCGCGCCTCCAACCGAGCCCAGCAGGTGCGCGACCTCCTTTGCCCCTTCTCAAGGACTTCACCAGCCGAGCCGAGCCGAGCAGCAGCAGTCGAGCGCCCTTGTGCGCGTTAGCCACCGGCGTGAGCCCCACACGCGTCGCTTCTGCCTCTTCCACTGTACCTGTTGTTGTTGCCAAAACCCCTCCGGTGAATTCTTTCTTTATTTTTCTGTCTCTAAGTAGCTGAGGCCAGATTACTAGCTTTTATTAGCTAATGCCAGATTTTAATTTCTTAGCTGAGGTCAGATTTTTGATTTGCTAGCTGAGGACAGAAAATTTGTGCTTGTTTGGGTGCTGTGGCATATCTGTGGATTGATTGTTGATTATTTGGTTAACGTTGTGCCCAACCAGTGATATTTGGGGAAAGTTTTTACTCTAGTTGTCTGTTTAATTAGTTTTTGGGGGAATTTTGCTATGTTTATCTAATTAATTGATTTTTGGGTTGAATTGGTAGTATTTGGAAAAAAAATTTTGCTGCTGACAGGTTTAATTAATTCTTGGGGGTGTGTTCATCGGCCGTTTCTGCACTTGTCTGTGATTGGAAGCTGTATTTAGTTGTCATTTGCTTTGTTGGCTGTTTGTTGACTTCTTTGGAATCCCATTTCCTTGCCTCCACCTTGCCCTCTGATTTCCAATGACTAAACCAAAAAATAAGGGCAAGAGCAAATGGACACTCGAATGGATCGGATGGAGCGTCAAATGGGTGGGATGGCCCAGAATTTAGCACAGTAACTCCATCACGTGGGTTTCCGCCCGCCTTTCCCTCCACAGCCGTAGTTCAGTTCTGCCCTCCTCCGTTTTAAGGGAAGTGTCGTTGCCCCAATATCTCTGTTTTGCTGTTTCTTTGCTTACATTGAGGGCAATGCAAGATTTAGGTGTGGGGGGAGTAGTATATTGGCATTTTATTGAAAAGTGCAAGTGTAGGCATTTTTGTTGGAATTTTTGTTTGACTTTGTCGAATTTTGACCAATTTTTGCCTATCTTTGTGCTTATTTGTGATTATTCCTGATAAACGATGGTTAGATGTCTCAAATTTTTCTATTGCTAAGATTTTACACTTTAAGGTGTTGAGTATGACATGGTTGAGTTTAAGGGTATCTCTTTGGTAAATATTTGAGATTGTGTGACTTTTGTACTTTTTGGTTAACTCTTCTAAGCATTGTAAATATTTGTCTAGCATTTTTTTTGTGCAAATTGGTTCAACTATTAATTTTAGTTCTCCATATTTAAGAAATGAAGCGGGTTTGTGTGGTATTTAATTTTATTTTTGGTGCTTATTTATGAATAGTATTAGGCTATACTCCGCTAGTATCGTTGCCTAGTAACCGGGAGTCTTCACCACAAATGTCGACTTTCGCGTCAAAAAGCGACGACAGCTATAAGTATGTGGTTTTTACGCGATGATGGCTGAGTAACCGGGCTCTTTCATATGGCCAATGTCGGAGTTCGCGTCAAAACGCTTGAATGGCTAAAAACTAAGCGTTTCCCCTAAAAAAAAAAAAAAAAAAAAAAAATTCATCATTCAAGTGTGGGGATATTCTAGAAAAAAAATATGTGCTAATAGTGAAAAATATGAAAGTGTTTGAATGAATTGTTAACCTGCTGATCCCTGAATTTTAATGTTGAGATTTTGCTTAATAGTTGAACCATTTGCTTATGGATGCTGGTTGAATATTTTATATTCTTAGATTAGTTAGTCATAAATTGAAAGAATCCTTGATCTTGAAAGCTAGTTGGAGAGGTATTTCTTGAAAATTGCCACTAATACTTAACATTTGTTTTAATTGTATCTTCGCAATAGAAGATTTGAATAATACCATTGTTTGAATTTGATTATTTGATTTGTTGTTCTCATGCTTGAGGACAAGCATGGTTTAGGTGTGGGGGAAATTGATAGGTCATAATTTGTTATTAAATTTATAATTATTCTCCCCCTGATTTTAGCCAAATATTATTTTAATCGTCGGATTCTACTTATATTTGGTATTTTGTGCTTATTTCAGGAAAAAGAATGAAAAGTGCTTAAAATCAAATTTCAGAGAACTTCTTGATGAGTAGGTGTGCCCACGCCTAACTCCAACCTTCTTGGCCGGACCTTCGGGATTATGTGCACGTAGAAAGCTTCCTAGAATGAGTGGAATAGCTAGCTTCAAACCAGGAAATCACAAGACTCGTGGGCCGCAGAGGTGCAGAGGATAAAAACTCTAATCCTACAAAACGTCAAGGACTTGGAAGCTTACTTTTCTTTTCAGCGGCCAATAGGAACAAAGCCAGAATCACGTATGAATTAGACTAGCTTGAGTTTCCTTTTTCTAGCGGTCAGACGTCTTCTTTTAGGAGGACAATTCCTATCTTTTTATTCGGACTCCTTAGCCGGCTTTTGGGAGAGGAGAAAAGGGATGAAAAAGCTTCGGTCAACCTTTTCTCAATGGCTTTGCACGGCTTGTTCTCCATTAATGGAGAACTAAGTTCTTATTTCTAGTCAATGGACAACTGAAGATTTGGTTCTGTAATTACTGTGAGATCGAATTTATTTTAATCGCTTCCTCATTTATTGGTATTTATATGATTCCTGCTTTTAATTGTTATAGCTCTTGTGTATGATTGATTAGTGCGCAATAATTAATTATTCATATAGGCTATTTTGCTAAATAGGGGTAATTGAATAATTGTTCGTTACCTCTATCCCAGTAGCAACTGGCGTAATTGGGTTTATGTCAGGGAAACATACGATCTAATTTAAACAAACCCTCTTAGCGTGTTTGTTAGTTAGGATTGGGCCTTTCTAATTCTTAATGCAATCTAGAAATTAAATCCTACGGTCGTACCTAGGGTTGTTTTTGGGTTAGAGAAATAGTTAATGGTCGTACCTTAGCTATCGATAAATTAAGGAAGGGTTGGTTGTTTATCGCGTGCATGACAATTATAACTAATCTATTAATAAATGTTGGAATTACCTTGAATCGATGATCAGTTGCATGAACCATTTCCGAAGTGTACTCTTGGCTAGAGTTTCTCTTAGTTATTTCTTTTAATTAATTATTTTCTGCATTTAATTTATTTAGTTAGCATTTAAGCCAAAACCCCCCATACTTTGGATTCTAGAAGAAACGAATTATCCCCAATCCCTGTGGATTCGACCCTACTCACCGCTATATACAAAATCTGTATTTTTCTCGAGTAGGTATTTATTATTGCACAGGTTCGACATCCTGTCACTAGCTATCTCCTTAAATCCATACCATAAGATTACATTAATCTATAGTATACGCCAATCACAAATATTTTTGTTAAAAGTATTTATTTGTATCATAATATATTTTTCAATTAATTTTTTATATTTTTAATTATATTTTTGTTTTGCACATATCACATCATAATTTTTTTAAACAATTTCCTATTCAAACCCATATAGTGTAAATTAATCAAACTAGTCTAAACACCCGTGCTACGCATAGTAGATCATATTTTTGGAAGAAATTATAATCGAGAGATGAATTTAAATAGAGTAAGAAATGTATGTAATTGTTTGTATAATTTAGGGCAAATGAAAATATAGTTAAAAAGTGAGATTTTGTAGCAATAGTTCAATATATGATAAAAACATTCCCATTATTTATAAACTACCATATTGATGGAAGTTGGATCCTAAAAAAAAAAAAGTAGAAATCTGTAGCATAAATTGGTACAGAAGGCAGAAAAGATCACAATCCTCACCAGGAGAAATGAGGGAATGAAGAACACTCCTCGGTGGTGATGGATGGATGAATATCTTTATTGAATCACAGAAAAGTACAATGAAGTAGTTTTCGTAGTGGATTCAGAAAGAATGAGAAAAATTGATAATAACCAATCCAACTCCTCTCATTCCTGGCCCATTTATACTTATGGCCTTCATAGAGCTTGTTACAATTTGATACCGCCAATTCTAACTAACTAACAAAGTCGGTTATAGATTGATGCCGCCAAATCTAACGAACTAACTAATCTGCTCCATACGTGATGCAGTTACTATATTACCCTTGCATGCTTATTTGCGCCGTATCATAAATTGAGCGCCATAAGGGTTCAATTAAATGTAACTGAATATAATTTGATAAGTAAATGATATACTTACAAATATTTTGTATTCGATTTGATAATCTTCTATGAAGGTGGGAACATTCTTCATACCAATCAACTCTGAGTACGAATGCTAGTATTGAGGTTTAATTAATTCTGTTGAAATTTGTGGAGTTCGTGCTATAAATGAGAATACATGATTTTTGCATAAATTAATGTGTTAGTCGAACAATGTACCTCAATTTTCCTAACAATTAAGAGCATATGGAATTCAAAATTATCATTTGTTTTAGAAAGTTTGTAAATAATATTGTATAAAAATATATACGTATAAATAATTTATACCTTCCCTTTTAAATCTCTAAGATAAGAAGCATTACACCGAAATATGAATCGTGCATGTCTGTCTTGAAGAGCAAGGTATAAATTACCACTAGAATCTCTAAATTGTATATTAACATTGTATCTGTTAAGAAGAAATTGTGATATACAATAAAAAATGTAATTAAAATTAAAGATATATGAAAATAATTACCTGATAAAAGTGTCAACTACATCATTATAATGATGAATACACACTATTTTTTAAAAATGAGATTGATATGATTGTCTACAATTTTTGCATAACTCATGAAACATATTGTCTATGTTAATGCTTTGAATGTAAGAAAGTATCCAAAAATATTTAACCTAAAACCATTCAAAAAACGTATAGATTACAATTATTAATTCAAAATAATATGTAGATAATTGTTCATTAATTAATAAATTGAGAGAATTTTTAACGTAGATGTGATTGCAAATTAAGTTGAGGGTTGAGATCGATACCAGAAAGAAGTTGAAAGAGATGACAAATTGCGGTTTTTAGTGAAATTATTTTTTTTATCTCTTATTATTAGGTTGGAGGAGTTTTAATCGGAGTGGAATTGCTAATTGGAGACGTATTAATTGGAGTGGAAAGGTGTGTGTAGAGAGGAGTGTTAGTTGGAGTAGAATTCTTATTTGGTGAAAACATGATTATGTGTTTCAAATATGGACATGATATATTTTATGAAATAAATTAAATGTAAAATATTAAAAAAATGGAATTGAAAGTGGAAAGATGTGTTGAGACTTGTTACTAAAATGCCCTTCTCAAATTTATATAGATATAGATTAGTCTTTATCTCACTAAAATTAAAAAAGAATAGACATTTTTTTTTTGTTCTCTTCTCAATTCAATCAATTTGGTCACATTCCCATTCCCACGTTTTCCTCCAAAAAGGCAAGAGCAAACATCATCGTGTCCTAATCCCCAAACTAAACCCCTACTTTCTCCTTTTCTCTCTCACCAACTCCGGCGCACACCACCACCGCTGCCACCATGCAAGCTGCTCTATTAACCCCGCCAACCACCCCAACACCTGCTCCCTTCGGAACCCACATCCCAAAATTCAATCTTTTACCTAAAAGGGTTCCCAACTTCACCATCCAAGCATCCACGACTCAGACTGAACGACCACCTCCGCCACCACAAACTACCGCTTTATTGGAGAAGCTGAACAAATACAGCTCAAGAATCACTGAACCCAAGTCCCAAGGGGGCTCACAGGCAGTTCTTTATGGAGTAGGATTGACAGATGATGACTTGCATAAGCCTCAAATTGGAATATCATCAGTTTGGTATGAAGGGAATACATGCAACATGCATTTGTTGAAACTTGCTGAAGCTGTTAAAGAAGGAGTTAAAGAGGCTGGAATGGTGGGATTTAGGTTCAATACTATTGGAGTTAGTGATGCCATTTCTATGGGGACTAGAGGAATGTGCTATAGTTTGCAGTCAAGGGATTTGATTGCTGATAGTATTGAGACTGTTATGGCTGCGCAGTGGTATGATGGAAACATTTCCCTACCGGGTTGTGATAAAAATGTAAGGCCTTACATCTTTTTCCGCTGTAACGCCTTTTTTCTATGAAATGTGGTCAGCATTTTTAGGTAAAGATTTGAGCGTTTCAATGCTATTTCATTGTTGCATTAACCTTTGTAGAGAGGGATTAATCGTTTGTATAGAAGTTGTGATTTTTGGAATTTTTGGGTCTTTTTGGGTCTTCTATATGGAGGATCATTTTCTCATTTTGGAACTATTACCTTGAATTTTCAGATGGAGAACTTATCCTAGTTGCTATATTGTTAGCATGCGAGGGCTGATATTCGCTTTTGATGTTGATTAACTTTTTAAAGGGACAGATTAGTATAATATTGCAACTTGCTCGAACTTTTGATGAGTGTTGCATTGGAAGCTTGAGCTTTGATGAGAGACTTTAACAATTAATGTAAAAGTCTCGATTATTGAATTATTCATGGTTTTTCTGTACAGAGGGGTAAGTAGTTCTCCTTTTGGAACTCACGTGTTGATTTTCCAGCAATGGGTAGTCATTTTAGTTAGCAACACTAGTCTGCGAGGTCTTATCTTAAATTGTTTGAATTTAACTTTTCAGTGGGACAGATTAGCTTAATTTCAAATACTCAATAACCTTCTCTTTTAAATTGTCAATGTTCTTCAACCTGCCTTCTGTTCTGAGCAAATCCTTTCACTAGTGTAGTGGTACCAGAATGTGATTTAGGAATACAATCATTTCTAGTTGTCTTGTTTTTCATTTTTTTTTAATTTTATTATAAGAGGTACTTGAATTTATGAATGTCAACGCAGATGCTATCTCTTTGTGGATTTTTTTGTTGGTGAATGAAGAATCAGATTTTCTGAGCCTGAAGGCCATTAAGAATTATTTCTGAAAGTGGAAGGAAAAATCTTTATGTTTTTTAGCATGATGGGATATGACATTTTTGGAGATTGAATACTTTGTCTGATAAACTTAGCCATGCTTGGATTGCTTGTTTCTGTCGGAAAATATTGTCGTTTTCCGTGATCACATTTCCCTATCACCTTTTTCCTATCACCTTTTTCCTTCACATATATCAAATCGCTACAGTAATTTTTCCATGAAAAATGACGGAAAATGCAATCCAAACACAATTAGTACTCAAGCAGACAGATAAATGATAGGCTTCTTTGCACCTTTTCAACTTAATAGAAGGAAATATGTAGACATTGCATTTTTTTTCTTTATTGGTTGTCCCTTCCCCAATATGTTTTACAACTTCCGCTGGCTACCTCCAGAAAGCATGGTTTGAGAATTTTAAGCATTTACTTGTTGGAGGAAATGATTCATTGCAAAAAGTCCTCTAGTTGTAGCACACTTTGAAATGCTGAATCAATTTGAGCTCATGATGGTCAAGTAATATAAAAATCATGGCCTCAGACTCAAAATACAGAAAGTTTTGAACTTTGATTGTTTAATTTTCTAGAGACTTTTTGCATGTTAAGAGTGATACTTTTGTAATTTTGAGCATTAGAACTCGCCATTTCCTTGATTTTTGTGGGATATACTTTTGTCTGCCGAATAAATTTGCCATAGTTGTCTCCTGTCTTTTGCCTTCTATGTATCTATGGTACTAGTACATTGGAAATTCATTCTAGGAGAGTCAAATTTTTTAAGTTATTTATAGATGAAGTACTACTGAAACAAATCTCAAAGTGAAATGAATTCAGTTTAGTGTTATTAATGCTGCAGATGCCCGGTACAATTATGGCAATGGGACGGCTAAATCGGCCAAGCATTATGGTTTATGGGGGAAGCATAAAGGTTAGTTTTATTTAGCTCTGTTTAATACTCTTAACTATTCTTTCCATTCTTAGTTAAAAACAGAAGCTTGTTAAGGATCCTGTGGTGCTTTTCCAAATCATCTAGTAAAACTTCAAGCAAGAAGCTCCTGGGCCTTTCTCTTTTTTCTTTTGCAAATTTTTATGTCGTGGACCATCATTGAGATTAATATCTAGATTATGTCTTCTGGGAATCACATGGATGGTTATTTAAGAGTTTACCTGGTGAAGTTGACAGCAAGGGACATGGAGTCTAAAAGTCTAGAAGATGATGCAAAAAACAATACTACCAAGTAGGATATTTGGTCAGTACTCTATATTGTGTGAATATCCAATGTTGGCATTATACCTTGAGATATCCACTCTTTAATTGTAAAAGCTGAAAAAGTCTGCAGATAGTGTCAGGATCAAAGTCATTACTCTGTTTTTTAGCATATAAACAAATAAGCTGTTGAACTGGTTGTTGTATCTGTTATGCAGGCTATAATTCTTAAATAAAATGCCTGTGAATCATGCTTTTGCTTCAGGATGTATTGCTTAAAGTTTCTTTTTCTGTTTTCCTTCTGTAGCCTGGACATTTTCAAGGCCATACATACGACATAATATCTGCCTTCCAGGTATGCATGCTGCATTGCAGTGTTGCTGATGTTTTGCTTATCTTTTGATTTGGGTAGGTGGTTTTTCTTGCTTTCCTATGTTCTGTCCTCACCCATCCCCCCTTCCTGGTTTCCTGTGTCCTTTCTGCTTGTTAGAGTGCTTTTTGCTTTTTCATACAGGCTTACTGATGGACAATGTCAACTATAATTTTCCTTGGATAATTTGAGTTAGTTCATAGCTGAACTAAATTTAGTTTTCCTTGGATAATTTTAGTTAGTTTTCATACAACTGAAAGTTGAGGTTTAGAAAACAAAATAACTTTGTAAATATTTTTCTATTTTTCTTGTTTTAGAAGATTTCAAATAATGGAAGCAGATGAAGAATAGTGAAGTTGCCCTCATTCTTCCTTTAATTTCCATCTAGTGCAGATAAATAGGGTCTACGTGCCAGAACACAATCTTATGCAAGCTGATTTGGAGGATTTGTTTGGGGTTGAACTAATTTGCTACTCCTGCAAAAGCTTATACAATTCCTTCTTTTAATTAAAATTACTGGGAACGACTTCAGCTAATCCTTGTCTGGGGAGCATGTAGTTTAGTTGTCCTCCTGTTTCTCTATTTTCTGTCTTCTCTTACTAATGATTGATAATTTCTATATCCGTAAATACTTGGATTCCATGAATCTTGTCATAATTCTTGCTGTAGGCTTATGGGGAGTATGTCAGTGGTTCTGTCAGTGATGAACAGAGGATGAATGTAGTTCGCAATTCATGTCCTGGAGCTGGTGCCTGTGGTGGAATGTATACTGCCAACACCATGGCATCTGCCATTGAGACTATGGGAATGTCCCTTCCTTACAGGTAGAGAATTTAATAAATTCTTCTCCCATCTTTGATTCAGGTTACTCGGGTTGTATTGTTCTTAGCCTAGATGCTATTATGTGACGCTGTTATGTTCTTTATTCAACAAGCTCTTCAACACCTGCTGAAGACCCACTCAAGTTGGATGAGTGCCGCCTTGCTGGAAAATATCTTTTAGACTTGATAAAGATGGACCTGAAACCACAAGATATTATCACTCCAAAATCACTACATAATGCAATGGTGATGGTCATGGCATTGGGGGGATCCACAAATGCTGTTTTGCATTTGATTGCTATTGCAAGGTGAGATGCTGGATGCTAGCCTTTCTTCTTACCAGTTAATGGAAAGTAACACATGGTAGATGCTGGCAGGTCTGTTGGTTTGCTGTTGACTCTTGATGACTTCCAAAAAGTCAGTGACAAGGTTCCATTCCTCGCGGATCTAAAGCCAAGTGGCAAATATGTCATGGAGGATGTCCACAGGGTTTGTATACTTTTGTGGGTGACTATTTTGCTCCAGTTTTCGTCTTTATGATGTTACTGTACGAATTACTTTCTCATTGAACATTTTGTAGATTGGAGGTACACCTGCAATCATCAGATACCTATTAGAGCTTGGATTTCTGGATGGGGATTGTATCACTGGTATGCTTATTGTCATTTTTTTAGGTGTTGGGAACTGGTAGCAGGGGAAAATTTCTAATTCTCCTTCAAAGCTCTCTTTCATTTCCAGTTCTTTCTTTAATTCTGCTTTATAGGTTGAAATGTGCATTCCACCCTTATTGTGGCTTTAAATTTCTTAAAAGTTGATTTGGTGTTCTTCAGTCTTTTATGCCTGTTTTTTGTGTAGTGACTGGAAAGACTTTGGCTGAAAATGCAAAACTGTTCCCATCTTTGTCTGAGGGTCAGGTAAATTCCTGTCAGCAGAAGATAATGTCAATCTGTGGCAAAGATGTATTGTTATTATCTGTTGGTTTTGTTAGAAGCAAAATTAAGGCCATCTTTCTTTTCACAGCAAATTATAAGACCATTGGCAAACCCCATCAAACAAACTGGTCACATCCAAATATTATATGGGAATATTGCACCTGAGGGTTCTGTGGCAAAAATTACAGGAAAAGAAGGGCTTTATTTTTCAGGTGAGCTGTGTTGCAACCATAATATTCCTTTTGATGAAATCTAT
Source organism: Coffea eugenioides (assembly GCF_003713205.1). Taxonomy (NCBI): domain Eukaryota; kingdom Viridiplantae; phylum Streptophyta; class Magnoliopsida; order Gentianales; family Rubiaceae; genus Coffea; species Coffea eugenioides. Next base: position 27,374,086 of record NC_040036.1, on the reverse strand, counting down.
ACCTTTTCTTCTGAACATATCTACCATGCTAAAGAGAAAATTGTTATGCATTTATCTATCAGGTCCAGCTCTTGTCTTTGAAGGAGAGGAATCTATGCTCCAGGCTATCTCAGAAAATCCTGCAAGTTTTAAGGTGAGGTCTCTACTTGTGTGACTTCTGTTTTTTACCGTGTACTTGCTTTTTAGGAGTAGGAGACAGGACAAAAGATCTGTCTACGGAAGGTGTAATGCTTAGCCCCTGCTTTAATTGCTGATGGCCTATTTATTCCTTCCTGTTACTGATTGATTATGTTATTAAACTTCAAAGACTGGGTTTTGCTAGATTTTGGTCTAGTTTCATAGTCAATTTTTTTGGCATTTAAAACGGCTCCACAAGTTCTGTATTGGAAGTTAGCCAATTCAAAAAGTAAAATTCTTTAAAAACCCCTTAATACTTTTTTTCTTTCTTTCTTCATATAGGGACCTAGTAACTTATTGTTATTCAAGGGTACATGGCATTATTGTGTTTTGCCGCAAACATGATTTTTGGTTCATTTTAAGATCTCATGCCTGCCGCTATTTTTGAGGAAAACAAACTGAATATTTTTCATGGCATTTCACTCTCTGTTTCCTGTGTAGTTGTTAAACTGTACACTTTCTCAGCCCATTTGTGTACAATTATATGCTATTTATCTTGAATGTGCACCTCTTTGCCTCTCATATACAATTTCAAGCGGGGACGGAACCATATTTGAATCTTTTTCTCATATATTTGACAGAAAACTCTTGAGTTCTTAATAAATGATTCCCCTTTTCCACTTTGGATTCTTTCTCCTTTGATGCTTTCCCAATATTTGTCTCTATTTAAGCTGATACCAGTAGGCAGTATCCTCTGATTTGAATGATTGCTTACGTTTATGTTTTCATCACATCTAAGAGAACAATAAGCAGACCTGTATTTTTTTTTTCAAGCTTGATTGGTTTTATTTTCAAGCCACACTGAACAACATTTAACCTTGCAACTTTGAGTAAAGCCTGATTGGCTTTTTCTCTTACCTTCTCCTGTAACTTCCTATGGCTTATTGTGCCATGGTCCAGGTTCATAAGTTAATTAGTGCTAAATAAGTTGAAGAAAGATTGATCTCTTTGTAGTTTAGTGGAAAAATGAACCTTTTTGAGCCAAGTTGTACTTGAAATGTGAGCAGCTTGCTCAATAATCTTAGCTGCTCCTACTTTCTCTCCTCTTTATACTTCAGGAAGTAAACTGTTATAATTAAACGTATCTTTTTGGTATGATATATTGACTAGCTTTGATTGGAATATTCTTTTATGTTTTTTTATATATTTCTCATCTTCCAGGGGAAAGTAGTAGTTATTAGAGGAGAGGGGCCTAAGGGTGGCCCAGGCATGCCTGAAATGCTTACACCAACTAGTGCAATAATGGGTGCAGGTCTTGGAAAGGTGTGCTATCCTCTGATTACAGTTACAATTGGCTACTTGGGTTCATGTATTCCTTGTATGATGTCAGCATATACTGGGGATGGAACGGGAAGTTCTGCAAAACGTTTATTTGTTGTCTTGAAACTTTTGTTCAAATGTTTTTCTGGTTTAGCTGTGTCTAGACCTGAAATGATAGTGGTGGCAACTTTTTACGCTAAACAAAATTTGTGGCTCAATTTAAATACTGCAGGATGTTGCACTGCTGACTGATGGAAGA